>NC_034597.1:92448269-92472216 GCF_900095145.1 Mus pahari
CTTCCGATTGTTTCACTGTGTCTCTGTTTAGTTTCTGTTTCCAGGATCTGTCCATTGATGAGAGTGGGGTGTTGAAGTCTCCTACTATTATTGTGTGAGGNGNAATGTGTGCTTTAAGCTTTACTAAAGTTTCTTTAATGAATGTGGCTGCCCTTGCATTTGGAGCATAGATATTCAGGATTGAGAGTTCTTCTTGGAAGATTTTACCTTTGATGGTATGAAGTGCCCCTCCTTGTCTTTTTTGATAACTTTGGGCTGGAAGTCAAGTTTATTCGATATTAGAGTGGCTACTCCAACTTGTTTCTTCAAATTCTTTGCTTTAAAAATTGTTTTCCAGCCTTTTGCTCTGAGGTAGTGTCTGTCTTTGTCCCTGAGTTGGGTTTCCTGTAAGGAGCAAAATGTTGGGTCCTGTTTGTGGATCCAGTCTGTTAGTCTATGTATTTTTATTGGGGAATTTAATCAATTGATATTAAGAGATATCAAGGAAAAGTAATTCTTACTTCCTGTCATTTTTGTTGTTAGTGTTGGCATCCTGTTCTTGTGGCTGTCTTCTTTTAGGTTTCTTGAAGGATTACTTTCTTGCTTTTTCTAGGGTGTGGTTTCTGTCCTTGTACTGGTGTTTTTCCATTATTATCCTTTGAAGGGCTGGATTCGTTGAAAGATATTGTTTGAATTTGGTTTTGTCATGGAATACTTTGGTTTTTACATCTATGGTAATTGAGAGTTTAGCTTGGTATAGTAGCCTGGGCTGGCATTTGTGTTCTCCTAGGGTCTGTATAACATCTGTCCAGGATCTTCTGGCTTTCATAGTCTCTGGAGTAGAAGAAGAAGTCTGGAGTAATTCTAATAGGCCTGCCTTTGTATGTTACTTGACATTTTCCCCTCACTGCTTTTAACATTCTGTCTTTACTTAGTGCATTTGTTGTTCTGATTATTATGTGTCATAAGGAATTTCTTTTCTGGTCCAGTCTATTTGGGGTTCTGTAGGCTTCTTAAATATTCATGGTCATCTCTTTCTTTAGGTACAGGAAGTTTTCTTCTATAATTGTAGATATTTGCTGGCCCTTTAAGTTGAAAATCTTCATTCTTTTCTACTATTATCCATAGGTTTGGTCTTCTCATTGTGTCCTGGATCTCCTGGATGTTTTGAGTTAGGACCCTTTTGTGTTTTGCATTTTCTTTGATTGATGTATCCATGTTCCCTATGGAATCTTCTGAATCTGTGATTCTCTCTTCCATCTCTTGTATTCTGTTGCTGATGCTTACATCTATCGTTCCTGATTTTTTCCTAGGGTTTCTATCTCCAGAGTTGTTTCCCTTTGGGTTTTCTTTATTATTTCTACTTCCATGTTTAGATCCTGGATGCTTTCTTTCAATTCCATCTCCTTTTGGTAGCGTTTGGTAGGGTTTTCCTGTAACTCTTTAAGGGATTTTTGTGTTTCCACTTTAAAGTCTTCTATCTGTTTACCTGTGATTTCCAGTATTTTCTTCTTAAAGTCCTCCATCATTATCATGACAAGTGACTTTAGATCCATGTCCTGCTTTTCTGGTGTGATGGTGTATCCAGGACTTGCTATGGTGGGAGAGTTTGATTCTGATGATGCCAAGTAACCTTGGTTTCTGTTGCTTCTGTTTTTATGCTTCCCTCCTGCCATCTGATTTTCTCTAGTGCTTGCTGCCCTCAATATATCTGATTGGAGCCTGTCCTTTCTATAATCCCAGTTGATTCAGGACGTCTGAGAGTCCAGATTTCTCTGTGATTCTTTGATTGTAGGCTCCTGTGAACCTGAGATTCTGGGTGTGTCTGAGTTCTTGGTAGTCAAGCTCCTCTGAGACACTTAAATACTAGTGTGACCCAGCACCTGTTATCCTGGGATCCTGTTGTCCTAAGATCCTGGGCATGTTCAGTGCGTGGAAGTGGTATCTCCTTTGAGGACCGTGGAGTTGTCTGGTCTGTTTGAAACCAAGGTAAACCTGAACTGATCAAAAGGAACCTGAGCCTCTGGTCAGGAAAGGCTCTGGTATCCTTGTTCCTGCTGTCACAGGCCCATCACTATTGGATTGGAGCAGCTGTTGTGTTCCACTCACCAGTGATCCTAAGATCACTTGGGCAGTCTGCTAGGGACCATGGGACTGTCCACCGAATCCACGCCCTAGGTGACCCAGTGCTGGTGCAGACATGAAGGGAGTTGTGCCCCTGGTCAGGCCGATTCTCTGCTGCCCTAGTGCTGTCTCAGGTCCTGTGCCCAATTGGATTGGAGCAGATGTTGTGTTGCACTCACCAGTGATCCTAAGATTACGTGGGCAGTCCTCTAGGGACCGTGGGGGTATCTGCCCACTCCTCACCCTAGGTGACCTGGTGCTGGTGCAGACTGGAAGGGATTTGTGCCCCTGGTCAGGGCGGTTCTCTGCTTCCCTAGTGCTGTCTCAGGTACCTTGCATGATTGGATTGGAGCAAAAGTTGTGTTCCACTCACCAGTGATCCTAAGACCGCTAGGGACCATGGGGGTGTCTACCAAATCCGCACCCTAGGTGATCCAAAGCCAAATTTCATATTCACTAGAAGATGGAAGAAAGTGAGTAGATTTTGGAAGGATGTTTGGAATCTTTCAGATTTCTTTCTCACACCCAGAATATACACTAAGACATGGACTTGGTGAAGTACAGGTCCAGGTTTGCAGATGAGTGCATTTGCCAACTTTGGTTTAGTAAAGAATCCATAAGAAAAACATTTAAATTAACCCTAAAGTGGAACTACAAGACCCCAAATGGTGTGAGAAGTCATGAGGATGGGATTCCTGTGGATTCCATCTTCCAGAAAGTTTCTTTCCTCATCAAGGTCTTTTTGAAATGAAGATTCCTGGTTAAAGACGTTGAGAAGACATCAGCCGTCTCCATCCCCTCCTGAAGGCTCACCCCCACACCAAGGCAAGTCAAAGGTTGAGAGGCTCTGTCCTGCATGTCATCCAGCTGCTCTCTCATTACTCTTTTCTCCCCAGTTTCAGTAGAAAACGACTTAGCTTAGCTTAAAAATCTATGTTGTGTTCCCAATGTGAACCATTCTTTTGATAGACATTTGGATATTTCAGCAGAAAGTAAAACCATAACACTTAAATAGGAACAGTAGATGTAATTTCATTCTTAAAGAAGTAAGTATGAAAGTTGAATGAATTCAAATAATTTCTGTCCAATTAAGCAAGGCTGGGATGCAATCTGTCCAATTTGTGCTTAATGAGTTGTTCTCCATGGCCTACACCAACCCCACAATAGAATTAGTAGGTTTTATTGTTCTCAGGCACTATCAAATATGATAAATCATCATAATGTTCAACAAGTTTGACAAGATTCTCCCACCAGAATTTATAAAGTGATGAGTTGCTTCAAATATTAACATGCTTAATAAATATTGAATGAGCTCCTATGGCAGAAAACAAAACTTATTTACAAAGCAAAGGAAAACAAGCAAACAGAAATGTAATAATCACTGCTTCTAGTTGAGGAAGGGTTGTCTGCAGCAAAGGAAAATCTTTACCCTCCTTATAATAATAATTAAAGTCAGTTAAACATTTGGCCAGCTTATTATTATTGCTTTGACTAAGTGTTTATACATGTCTCATAATTATAACTAAATAATATTTTAGAAAGACAATCTGCAACTTCTAAACCAGTGCAGTAGAGGACAGAGAAGCCTCTCTTCTAAGCCTGGCTGACTCGCTGGATATTTTATTCCTTTTGGGATTCGGCTGTGAGATCGAGAGGCATTAATGGTTTTCCTCCTGCGAGTGTCTAAAACCACAAGCATCACTTTAAAAGTGTTTAGCAATGTTGATGTCACTTCTTGGAAATAAAGCTGCCACAAAAAGCACATTTCTGAAAGCTATGAAGAGGAAAAGGCAATGTGAATGTGCACTGAAAATAAAAGCACTGGGTAGCCACTTTCAAGGAGCATTAGAATTAAATACCCAGCCCAAGAGAAGCATATTTATAAATTCCTTTGCCTTCTAAAAATACTAAGATGTCTTCATTCTTCAAGAATTTTGTTTTTAATTGACAAAATTCGATGTCTGTGATGTACAACATGTGTTCTTATGTGTATATCATATGGAACTGTTAAATCAAGCTGAAGGTTGAGGATGGAAACTATTAAACAGTCATTCCTACCTTATGTTCAACAAACACAACAAAGAAGAACACATGTTTTCATACACATAGAAACACATAGGGGCCAGCAAAGAGTTTTGCAAAAGGTTTCTAAGAGCTGTTAATCTCCTGGCTGAGGGCTTTTGTAGGAAGAGGACAGAGAGGGAAAGGTGGTCTTGGAAATTGGGAAAGATTCTGTGGAATTAATATCCTGGTAGCAAAGTGGGAGAAATCCTTGTGTTGTAAAACTTGGGCAAAATCAACAGGCAATGCAGAAGAAGCAGAACAAATTACTAATTTACATTTTCAGAAGTACATACACGTAGTTCTCGTGATTCTAAGAGATTTTTATAAATGACAGTGCAGATCAGAGGCTGAAAATGTCTAGCTCTCACTTCTGGTTTCAAATTACAACCCTGTCAAGGAAATTCTTTTGTGATTCTTGACCCTTTAATATAGTTCCTCATGTTGTGGTGACACCCAATCATGAAATTATTTTGTTCCTGTTTAATAACTGTAGTTTTGCTACGGTTACGAATCATAATGTAAATATCTGACACACTGGGTATCTGATATGTGACCCCAATGGAGCTCGCGACCCACAGGTTGAGAACCAACCGGGTCTCGTTTGGTGGCTTCCTTCTCGGTAGTGGTCGGAGATGTTGATGGTATATTTGTATAGAAATTCTACCCCATCACTTTGCTTGGAAAAGAACACTATTTAACTCGATATTGTTAAATTAAATTTCTTTCGTTGATTTTCAACTTTCAGAATGAGCTGCTGGCCAGGTACTATTGTGTGAGTGTTGAATGTCTCTGAAGGAATCACATGTCAAATTTGGTACCCAGTGTCATGCTATCGGGAGGGACTGTAGAAATCTTTGCCATTCTCTATAATTTCATTAGTGGCTCTTACAATTTAATGCATGGTTATGAGGAAGATTTATTTTTTACATCTGGTAAGTTACTTCCCTTGTTTTGGAGATCTTAATGTCCTCACTTTCTTGTCTTGCATGTCTTTCAGGAATATTTATTAAGAGACAGTGTCAGATGATGGATTAGAAGATAAATATTCTAAGTCTGTATATTTCCAAATATGTTATTTCTCTCCTTCACACCAACACTGGGTACAAGTTTATTTTTGATTTGTGACTATAATGAACACTCACATAATACAGCTTTACTACCTATAGTTGGAGGTCCAGCACAGATGCCAATGGGCTAAAATCAAAACAGAAATGATTTCTTTTCTTGTGCAGGTGGCAGTGTAATCAACCTTTTGTGTCTGTGGTTTGGAGACTCCTGTTGTCTTGCTATTTTCTGGAATCTACTGCACTTCCTCATCCGTGACTTTTGACTCTGCCCTAAAGGGAGGTCTACCTGATAGAAAGATTGTGTCATGTTCCTTACTCGTTTCTTCCTTTTTCAGTTTAATATTATTATTAATTAATATTCAAGTAACTAGTTTCATGTCAGCATTTTCATACACACTTGGTGTATGTTAGCTCTCCACTTCCAACCTGCTTTCTTCCCATCCCCATCATCATTGCTTGTCCCCCTTGGGTCCCCAGTATTCTCCTTTTATATCACATGTTCGGTTACCCACACCCCAACAGTACCCTTTCAAGGCCCCCACCTCAAAGGCCTGTTTCCCTGGAAGTTTCCTAATTCCATTTTTTCTTCACAGCTGAATAAAATGCCATTTCTCTATAATTCTTTTCTTTCACCTAACCATGAAAAGTTCTCACATAAATGTTAGTAAAATTTATATAAGTCAAATGGAAGTCTATAGATTGTAGGAGATAGAATGCCATTAGCCATACAATTTTGCTTAATGTTGCCTTGTTAAAGGCAACTAGTCCTTTCCTCTGCCCATTCTTTGATAAAGGTAACTCTTAGTTTGACCCACTGGCTTTTTGGCTTCATATATAAAACACAACTTCATGTTCTTGTTGTGCTGGCAGCCACATCTATCACCTTCTCTGAGTATGTCTCATTCAGAGTTTTTCCTAATGCTACAAAACTGGGATTTTTTTAAAATGTAAAACATGGTCTAGAGGCTTAGATTGTTAATTTCATTGATTCACCTCAGAAGGCTTTCATCCTTTTGGAGCTAGAGAGATGGCTCAGTCACTCAGCATGTTTGATGCTTTTCCAAAGGATCCAAGTTTGATTCCTGGTGCCAACATCTGGATGCTCACAGCCACCTACAAGCTCGGGACAGGGGCTCTGACACCCTATTCTGATTTCCCGAGACACCTGAATGCTTGCAGTATACATTCTCACAGGTACACATGCACATAAATAAAAATAAGTCTTAAAAATGATTTCATATTTTTTGAGTTTTTTTTAATCTTATTATTTTACTTATTAACTTTACATCCTACTCATAGCCCCTTTCTCAGTCACCTCACTCACAATCTTTCTCCCACCTCCTCCTTCCCTTCTCCTCTGAGTAAGTCCCCCAGGTATCCCCTGCCCTGGCATTTTAAGTCTCTGTGAGGCTAGGCACTTCCTCTCCCACTGAGGCCAGAAAAGGCAGCCCAGCTAGAAGAACATATCCCACAGACAGGCAGCAACTTTAGGGACAGCCCCGCTCCAGTTGTTCAGGACCCTCACGAAGGCCAAGCTTCACATCTTCTCTATATGTGCAGGGAGTCCTAGGTCTAGTTTGTTTATGTTCTTTGGTTGGTGGTTCAGACTCTGAGAGCCCCAAGCTCCAGGTTAGTTGACTCTGTTGGTCTTCCTATGGATCCCCACTAGGGGCTGCAAACCTTCTTCCTATTCTTTCATAAGAGTCCTCAAGCTCCATCCACTGTTTGACTGTGGGTGTCAGCATCTGTCTGAGTCGGCTGCTGGATGGAGCCTCTCAGAGGACAACATGCTCCTGTCTGCAAGCACAACAGAGCATCATTAACAGTGTCAGGGATTGGTGCTTGCTCATGGGATGGGTCTCAAGTTGGACTGGTCATGAATTGGCTGCCCCTGCAGTCTCTGCTCTATCCCCTGTGTCTGCATTTCTTGTAGACAGTATAAATTTGGGGTTGAAAGTTTTGTGGGTGGGTTGGTATCTCTATCACTCCACTGGGGTTCCTGCCTGGCTCCAGGAGGTGGCCTCTTCAGGTTCCATATACCCAAAGTTGGGGGTCATAGCATTCATCTTTTTAAAAATAGTTTCCTGATATTTTGTTGAGATGGGAGCTAACCTCCAGTTGCTCCTCATCAGTTTTTAAAGTTTTTATTATATTAATATTCCTAAAATGTTGTGTCTAGATTTTAAAATGTGCTGTATCAATAAGATTTATCCTGAGGTCCAAGAAGGAGATAAGGAAATAATCAAGATTTAGCTTGAAAAAGAGGAAAACATTTGGGATGGCTGTTGCCTTTTTAAAATCATCGATAAAAATATTATAATTAAAGTTTTCTCTTTTAGATGCCATCTGAGCATGAAAATCACAACTCTGTGTGTCTCAGACGTAATGAGCTGCCAGATTCTCTCTCTCTCTCTCTCTCTCTCTCTCTCTCTCTCTCTCTCAGACAGTGTGAGGCATTTCCTACCATTTCAACAAATGAGTGTCTTTGAACTCAAATAAATACATTTATCCTGAGTCACTCTTCTTGTCCTGGTGATTACAATAGCAAGGTAGAGAAAAAATAAATAAGGCTGGCTGTATAAACTAACATTGTAATGAAGACCTAACCTCAGTCATTATCTCCTGAAATAGCAGTTAGAAGGTACAGAGGGGACAGGATATTGCTGTTCATCTGTACACTCTGCAAGGAGAAGGAAGCAATTTGAATAAAATATCTAACAAATAAACTGTTGGGGATTTGTCACACGTGTGGTGCTGGTCTCCACAGGAAGTCTTTGTGGAGCTTAGAAGGTCTGTAATGATGAGGAAGTCTTTGCCCTGGTCTTCCATACATTGAGCACCAGGGGATCTTCCCAGCAACTGCCTCTTTCAGAGATGTGTTTGCGCATGCTTGGTAGTATGCCCCCAAACTCCATGAGCCAGCCACCTTCAAGCTCCTATAAACTTATTTAATTAAGTGATGGCTGCTCCTATTTCATTCAGATTTGCTGTGCATCCTGATTTGGAAACTTGTGTAGGTTACATCTGAAGCAATGATTTTCAAATATGCCTAAAGTCTCCAGCAACTACAGGGAAAGCTTCAAGATAGCCACATTCTGTTTTTTTTTTTTTTTCCTTAATCTTTTTAACAAAATTGTGTAGGAAGAGAACCATAAAAGTGAATTCTTATTTTCAATGTCACATGTCAAATAATCAAATCATTCCTTAAATAAAATCACTCTGTAATATAAACTCTGGAAGGATAAGGTTCCAGGAGAGAGCCTGGTCTATCATTGCTACCGGATTGGAAGCGTGAGGACACGAGTCCCATCCCAGGACCTCCCAAATGAGTGAGGCAGCATACCCAGAAGGCAGAGACAGGCAGAGTCCTTTGGCCTCACTGGCCAGCCAGGGAAGGCAAATCAGTCAGCTCTAGGTACAGTGAGAAACAGCATCAAAGCAAAACAGAGTGGAGAGTCCTCAAAAAAGTCACCATAATCACCCTCTAGTTCCTAAGCTCATACATAGACTTGTGTACACACACATGAACAGGAGCATGCACACACATGTGCATGTATCCACATACACATAAGGAATATGTGTGTGTTTAGAGCTTGTTTAATTGTTATTTTTAAATGAAAACTGTAAAGATTAGTAAGGAGATAATTCCAATCAAGGAATTACTTGAAGTTTATCTCACAATCTTAATGTCCAAAGCTCAAAGGTCTGTATGGTTGACAGCCCACAGGGAGTTCTTACCCTTCAGTGATGGCCTGCGGCTGTGAATGCAGCCCTAAGGAGACACTGCCAGGAGACTGGTACAAATTTAGAGCAGCCTGCTACATGTATCAAGTTGTTGGCTCAAAAGCTTAAAGTGAGAAACAAAAAAGAAAAGGCAGGGGGTCCAAAATAAAAGTAATTTATGGAGACACAATTCCTCTGTTTAGGGTTATTACCACCTTTTTAGTTTTTCCACATTACTATCACTGAAGGAAAAATGCAACCTGTGTTAGTGAGGATGTGAAGAAAAAGAAACCCTTATCCTTTGGTCCACGTGTCTTGTCTTTGGGTACATATCTAAAGAAAATGAGGCTGTCTCACATGCTAGTCCCTACTGGTCCCTACTCCCATGTTTACTACAGCACTAGTCAGAGCAGACAGGGTAAGGGAACCACCTGAGTGTCTCTCAGTGGGTGGGTGGGTAGGGAAAGGAAACGGCATGGTGGTGGTTTGAATACTTTTGGCCTCTGTGGACTCATGTTTGAATGCTTAACCCATAGGGAGTGGCACTGTTAGGAAGTGTGGGCTCGATGGCGTAGGTGTGGCATTGTTAGAGAAGTGTGTCACTGTGGCTTTGAGGTCTCCTATGCTCAAGCTCCACCCAGTGTGGAATTCCCATCTTCTCCTATTTGCATTCGGATCAAGATACAGATCTCTCAGCTCCTCCAGCACCATGTCTGCCTACATGCTGCCATGCTTCCTGTCATGATGATAATGAACTAAACCTCTGAAACTGTAAGCCACTCCCAATTAAGTGTTTTCCTTTATAAGAGTTGGCTTGGTCATAGTGTCTCTTCACAGCAATAAAACACTGACTAAGACAACACACACACACACACACACACACACACACACACACACACACACAGAGAGAGAGAGAGAGAGAGAGAGAGAGAGAGAGAGAGAGAGAATGGTATATTATTCATCCATAAAAGAAATTAAACTTTTTACTGTGGCAAAATGGAACTAAAATACATTAAGAAAACTAATACAGATGCAGAATGACATACTGCATTTATTCTTAAAGTCAGAAGTGAAAAAGTTGATTACAAAGTAAAAGTGAATAACATTGTTTCTGACGGTTAGGAATTGGAGATATGATAATGCATAACCATACTCACTTTGAACTTGAACTTTTTAATGTCCAAAACTATGAAATATGAATTTCTATTTATAGCCATTGGCATCTTGTCAGTAGAAATCCACTGAGATATATCTACAATCTTAAATGTGAAAATATGTAGAATTTAATGACCTAAGCATTCAATTTAATAAATTAGATGGAGAAACTACCTAAGGAATTAATTACAAAAGAAGAAATGAATTAAAGAAAGGGAGAAAACAAAAACCAGAAAGCAGACAAACAAAAGGAAGCTCAATCAAGCCAACAGTAGCTCAGATATAACTAAGAATATTTATGAAACATTGGCAAGACTCAGAAAATGAAAAAAAGAAAGGGTACAGGCAAGCAGCAGGAATGTAAAAGGGTTCAACCTCAAGGTCGAGATTATACAAATGAAGGTACAAAGACATGTTTTCCTAGTATATTTGAAAGCTTTGAGTAGTTGAGTACATTTCTAAAAAGCTTTTACTTATTAAAGTTTCTTTGTAAACCAACTCTATATCTAAATAATTTTATAATTTTTCACAGTAAGAATCTTTTAAGGTACTATTATTAGACTGCAGGGAAACATATTAGGTTACCTTCGTGTGAACTATTTCAAATGATCAAGAACCATATTGCTCTGTTAGACTCTTCCATTGTGCTAAAACACAACCTGAGAGAAAGAACAAGAAGAGATTTATTCAAGCTCACAGTTTCCCAGTTTTCAGTCCGTGGTTGGCTGGTTCTGCTGGTTCTGGGCTGTGATAAGAATGGGTGTCATGATGGGAGGAAAGAACAAGGTCAAGTCTCTGACTTCATGGTGCCCAGGAAGCAGGGGACTAAAGTAGCAGAAGGGTCCAGGGCAAAATACATCCTTTAAAGACAAGCCCACAGTGACCTACTCCCTTCAAGCAAGTACCCCTTCCCACAGCATTGCTGTTTTCCTAGTATCTATCCATATTTACACCCTGATGAAAAGAACCACTGATAACAGCAATTCATTCACTTCACAAAGCTGTATCTGTGACTAGTACTCCCACAAGGAGCAGGCTTTCAATTCGTTTCCAGTGCTAGAAAAAAATGTGTATGTGTGTGTATGTGTGTGTGGGGGGGTGTTCATATCCAAATTTGACTGCTTATAAGAGGTAAGCAGACCTTCATGCTAATATCTGACAAAAACAGTTGGAGGAGGAAAAGGCTCAGAGTGAGAACATTGAATGATATAAACAATATAATTGGAACTTAATGTAAGTATCAAGTAACTTTCATCTCTGGGATATATTATTATATCATACATCATGATTAAATTGTATAAGGGGCCAAGTCAACTTTTCCTTGACTGAACATGACAGGTAGTGCTCCCATAAGAAAGAGATTGGCTTCTTCCAAAATGTGATGCAAACAAGGACATTCAAGGCAACATGCTGGCAAGGTACAGCAATGTGCTCTACATGTTCCAACTCTTGGTTGTTTTTGTAGCTTTCAGAACTGATGTGATTCCTGCTTCTGGCTTACCCTATAACAAAATGGCTACATGAATTTTAGAGTGCAATCTCAGAATACCACACATAAAGTGGGGGCATCCTGGTCCTCAGACCACACATGTTGAGCTGATAGACTGGATAGGCACAACTTCCTTCTCCAGGTGTATCACATGAACCATGATGACACCAAAGAGTGGTCATTGATTTTCTATCAAGAAACATCCCAATGGTGCGTGTGGGATTTGCAGTGTCTTGTCTGTCCCTTTGGGGTTGTTATTCATAGATATACCAACAAATAGGGGCTACCTACACAGTTCCAGTCTCCAGAAGGATAGCATTAAGGACCATGGTCTATAGATGTACTTACAATTGACTTCTTATTATGCTACACAATAAGGATGGATGTCATAGTCTTCCCCAATTTCGTTTTTAAGGCTTTAGTATTCAGAGTGGTGAAGTTTATAAGTGGAACCATGTAGAAGTAACTGGGTTGAAATGAGGCCATGAGTGTCACTCTCACCATGGGCTTAGTGTCTGTGCAAAAAGGGTGAGACACAGACTCACATTTTTCTCTGCCACCTTACAGCTCAGAAGCTTCACCTGAAAACCAGGAAGGGGGCCGTCAACAAACTTGATCATGGTGGTACCCTAATTTCCAACTTCTGGGCTTCATTAAAAAATCAGAGACGGCATTTTTCTGTGGTTTAAATCACCTGTCTAGCTCTTTCATTTGGCACCTCTAGCTAGCTCTTATACTGTCTTTGAGTGAGCAAGAGGATGAGTGTGTCAAGGATGCCCATAACTAGGAAGTCTCCCTTTGAGTCTAATTAGCTTTCTTCCAGGCCAGCAAAACAGGCTAGATCTTTCAGCAAATGCTGACGGAAACCCTCATTTTAACTCCCTGTTGAAGTTCCCGGATCTTGGTTTGATGGCATTTACTAGCAGTAGAAGCAGACACATCTCAATAAAAGTTTTAACACTCTAGAATTAAATCAAGAGCAACAGAGAATATTACCATATGTTTTTTTAACATTTAAGTTTGTAATAGTGTCAGGAGGACATGAAGGGTAGGTATTTTAAATTCCTTACTTCCAGTCCAGAAACAATTTGGCTGCATTTCCCCCTATTCGCAAGTTATTTTTCTCTTTTTAAAGAGTTTCTTATTGAGCAGTGTAATTGTCTGTGAGTTGCTGGAGTTCAGAAGTCAGGGTTATATCTTCCCCAGATTGTACACTAAAGCTGTATTGGTCAGAGGTCTCTGGGCTTCATGGTTTCAGGCAGACATGGATTGTTAAGCTTGAATGGTAACCAATGTGGTAAGCTTGACATTGTACTAATAAATTGAAGAAAATAACACAACGGTATAGGTTTGTAAGCTCAGCAGCAAATCTTATAAAGAAATGGTTTCTCTTTTGACCATCATTATAAGCAAATCATTTAAATAATTTTATAGGACCAATAGTGTACATGAAGAGCACTGTAGAAGAATAGAATGCACAGCTTTTGAGTTTGATATGCATCTTTTCAGACAGACAGACCTCCTTTGGAGAGTTTCCCCCTGCTTAAAGACCAAGTGTCATTGCCAGTGCTCTGATCCAGTTGCTCTCCTCCTTCCATGTCCTCATTGCAATGCAGTCCACAAGCAACTCATGAAGGAACTTACATGAGCAGAACAACTGAGTTTGCTGTCCAATGAAGTCTAAAGAAAACTGTCCACATCACTTCCCAGCAGAAGTATATACAATCTGAAATAGAAAATGTACTTTCATTGACGGTATAATAAAACCATCTTGCAGGTCTCCTAATGAGGAAAAATATAATATGTGGGCTTGGATAAAATAATGCTAATAATATAGTCTTACCGTCTTCTTGTCTTAATTGTAAAACAATTTGCTGTGAAACCAAACTTGTGTGAGGTCTCTCCTGCTGCATTAAGACATTGACCATTGCTCCCTGAAAACCTGGAGCAGTACAAAGCAAATCCCCTTCTCTTCCTTTATGGCAAAGGCTTGTGATGCCACTGTGTTGCACATGTTTCCAATTAATCTCCTGCCAGGCCGTCTGATAGAATTATATAATTGTGGAACATTTTAGAGGCTTTCCTAATTTGAAGCTCAGGCATAGGCTAAACAGTCAAACTGTTGGTTGTTGAACGATCAAGCTCAAAGAGCATATCTAACATAAACAAATCATTTCACAGATACAAGCATAGATAATGGGGCGCCATAGTAAGGGAGGGCAGATGCCATTTCCTGGACATTGTAACAGGGTGCAATTACCTGATTTTTGTCCTTAATTCCCAAACATTATTGTATTTATTTTCTTAATATTAAAAATAAGGTACAGGGAGACATTCACATTTATTACAATACAGACAAATAATCTAGATAATTCAGCAGCTGTTTACAGATCAAAAATTTCATAAATATTCATGATTAGTATGGGATATCAGTCCAGACAATTAAAAAGTTACCCTAACTCTTTAGTCCTGAAAGAGCCTATTCACCACTGAATTATCATATCACCACTTTTCTGTTTAGCAGAGTTACCAAAGAGGAGTAAATGCCTTATTTTCAACTTGTTTACGCCATCTTTGAGGTTCACAGAGTGGAGAAACGAGGTCTCAGTGATAGACAGGGACTGTTCACAGGCTTTCCAAATGCCTGGTCTGCATTTTAGACATGGCCCCTCTCTTTTGTCTTCTTCTCATTTTCGATCCCAGGGTTTGGTCAGTTCGTGAGAGATGTCACTTATGTCTTAGGCCCCTGTAGTCTCATCCTGTTAAGAGCATCATGCAAGACAGTTGTTCAGAAATCAGTGTTTCTTCTGAAACTGGGGAAAGAATGGTTTCCTTTTCAAGGACAAGCTAGGAAGAAAAAAAGATGGCTTGTCACTATAAGGCTGGCTGACAAGGATGTAAAAGAATGGCATCTAAGATTCAGGCAAAAATTTAAAAATCTCCAAACTCTTGGCTCCCTCTACTTTTCCTATAATGCTTCTGTTGATGCAGTTAGAAAGCAGCTAAATGAGAGATGGGATCAATGGAAGCCCACTGGGAGGAAACAGAGTACAACCTCAGCTTGGTAACTAAGAACTAGGACTGTCATGCTTCCGTGCAGACCTCAGCTCTGCCCAGAGCACTTAGATGTCAAAGTATCTCGGATGAAAACCTTGCCTTTTCTCCAGAACCCTGCACATTTAACAAGTACCTCACTTTATGACAGTCAAACATTGAAGAAGGCTGGGGCAGGAACGTAGGGCAGGAGCTGATGCAGATGCCATGGAGGAGTGCTTCTTCATAGCTTGGAATTCATGGCTTGCTCCACCTGCTTTCTTAAAGCCCCCGGGAACACCAGGGGTGACACCTCTCACCATGAGCTGTGTCCTCCCTCATCCACTGTCAGTCAAGAAAATGCATACTAGTGTCCACAGGTCAATCTTTAGAAATAATTTCTCATTTAGGTTCCCTCTTCCAAAATTGTCCTACTTGGTGTCAAGTTTACATAAATGTAACCAGCATAAGCTGTGGTCTACATCTCTTTCTCTTGCTGTCTTCTCCATCTCCACCAACACACACACACACACACACACACACACAGAGAGAGAGAGAGAGAGAGAGAGAGAGAGAGAGAGAGAGAGAGAACATGCCCAGGACCTTATGTATGCTTGTACATGCTAGGCAAGTGTTCTAATACTGAGCTATATCCTAGCCTATACATTTCTTTTAATCTACTATTTTTTGAGTCCTCATTGCTTTTTATTTGGAAAACTAATGGGGTTATTTGTCTTGAATAATCACCCATATGCAGAATTTGTTTGATCACATCCTTGTGCAACCATGATTATATCTTCTTATTTCTCTAATTTTTCACATTAATTGGCTTTATTATTAGAGGACAGATGGACTAGGCTTAAATGAAGCTCAGAAAATTGCATAAGCTGTGGCTTGCATCTCTTCCTCTTTTCCTTCCAGCTGTATTAAAGTGAAGTTGACAAAAGTTACAAATTGTGTATGATTTTTCTTCACAGGATCAGGAAGAGAAGTAAGAGTCCCACACACGCTACACTAACATTTTACTCTTCAGCTTCTTACTTCTTATCTTTAAGCAGCTTCCCACTATTTTGCTCAGGCTAGCTTTGAACTTACTCTGGAGCCCAGAGAAACCTTGAACTTGTGTTCTTCTTGCCTCAGTCTCTGGAGTAGTTGAGTTTATAGGTTTGGGCCACAGACACCACCCAATGTAATGATTTGATATAGGTGTACTTTGTGAAATTACTGCATCAATAAAATTGATTGATCCCGCTAACATCTCATATAATTAGGAGTTTTCCTGTGCTTGGTAAGATCTACTTGACATACAGTGTAACATTATTAACCATGGTCACTATGCTATACATTAAATCACATGGATTTACCCAGTAGAACTGAACCTTCATATCTCTGGCTAATGACCATCATCCTCAATGTAGTTACAATGACTATTCTCTGAATTATCTTTCATGACCTCAGGATTAAATTGATCTAAGGTTGTGCTGTGTTTATTCTCTGTCATTTGCATATTTTTCTTAGTTTAGTAATCACCAGTTTAAGTTTTATTACAAATAATAAGATTGTCTTCTTTTTTACTAATTTTATGTAGTTTGAGAACATACTAAATATAGGAAGGGATTATATTCCTCCCTATTTTCTGTTCCCCCCAACCCTGGTGGACTTCCTCACACTTCTCCCTACCAAGTTCATGTCCTTTTGCTTTATTTTAAAAATATTTTTTGAAGTGCAGCTCATGTGTGTATGGGTGTGCGTGGGATCCACTGGAGCAGTGCCCCACCTAAAGGAAAGTGATTCTCCTTCCTCCAGCCTCCATGAACTGCAATAACTGCTCAGCTCGGGTGGGGATTTATCCATGCTAGAATATAGGATATAGAATATATGCTTACATTTTTTTCTCTGTTCACATGACATTAATGGACACTTTTTTCCATTATTGAATATTATGAGCAATGCTGAAATGAATAGTATTGATTAGTATCTCTACTGTGGCTTTCATTTTGACTGTAACGAATTTCCTTCCTAAGAACACTGGAAAAGGATTCCTTTTCATCCCACTTGCCTTGTTTTTTAATAACAGACATTCAAAATATATGAGGTGGCATTTCCTTACAGTTGTGACTTGCATTCCTTCATTCCCAGTGATGTTGAGCATTTTCCATAAACCTTTTGATGATTTATAAGTCTTTTGGGGGAAAATGTCTGTTTAGATCCTCAGTCCGTTTTTTAGTTACCCACTTTGTCAGTGACTGATTGGAGGGCCTCATATCTCTTTGCTCTGTTGACTGTGCATTTTGCTGTTTGATGAACTACTACTTGCCTGCATTTGCTATTATTTCCTGTTCTGTGGTGGTCTGTGTGTGTACTGGTCATTTTTGCATCACCATGTTGGAATATGTGACAGACTAACTTCTGGGTTTATTGTGCCTCGTGTTACCAGAGGTTTCAATGCATCACAGTAGAGAAGGTACTGCAAAGCAGCCCAGTCTGTAGGGAGTATTTGATAGAGTTGACAGCATCATACGCATGTGGTTCAGACTGTTGTCATCACAGATCTAGAAAGTAAGGAATCAACCTGTGCCAGCTAGGTACCTCATCCTAAATGTTCTATCCTCCCCTGAAACATCCCCACCCACCAGGCAGCAAGTGCTCAGAGCATGAACCCAGGGTGAGCACCTCACACATATTAATATTGCTAGTCAGATTTCTGATAAAAGGCTAAGAGAAAATCAACTTAAAAATACACGATTTATTTGGGCACGTGGATCTGGAGGTTTCAATCTGTGGTGAACTTTCTCCAATGCTTCTTCGTCAGGCAGAACATGGTAGTGGGAAAAAATGGTGGTTCAGAAATTTTTACTTCATTGTGGATGAGAAGGAAAGGCAAGCCAGAGGAACTTCAGAGAAAGAGTGGGGAGCGGAGAGTCCATTCATCTCAACTAGGTGCCACATCCAGCTTCCATCGGGTTCCGTGTTCTATGAAAATAAGAATCAATCAAAAGCTAACTCACTGAGATGCAATCACAGTTTATTTTATATTTTAACTTCTCTAGTTTCATTCACAGTGACTTATGGAGCATCATTTTACGATGGTGGTCTGAATTTGATTATGTTGTTATCTTTTGATTAAGTTTCATGTTTTGTAATTTATTAGCATTTGTTCAGTTTTGAAAATCTACTGATGATAAACTTCATGACTTCTGTTTGTTGGAGAACACATCTTTTGCTTATCTTTGAAACTCAGCTCTACGGGGAATGGCATTCCTTCTTGGAAAGTCTGACTTTTGTTCACATAACACTGAATACACCTTTCCACTCTCCCTTATCTCTGGGGGTTTTACTGAGTAGTCAATAATAAGTGTTTGGGAATGCCCTTGTAGTCAGTCTCTGTTCAGAGTGAAGTCTGTTCTCAGGAGCTGATTTGAGATCTACGTTTGACCTGATGACAGATTTTCATGGACTAGCCTGGCCGTTGAGGTCTGGGTGAGTCACTGAGACAGCTGCCAGTGGGCTCTGAGAAGGCGAGTGTGCTTACCACGGGACTACCCTCACGTTGAGGGCATCTGTCTCTCAGCTGCTGCGCTGTGCAGGCACGGGCAGGCATGACCAGGTCGTGGGAGGTAGATTTTGCTCTCCTCTTTAATGAATCTTTGCCTATCACTCAGATCTAGCTCTTACACCTTTGCCAATGGTTGACTGTTCTAATTGCTGTTTTCTTATAGAGGAAGAAGTATAAAAATTTACTCTATCGTCTTGATGCTCTCATTTAGAAACTGGTTTATCAATGTTTCAAGAGACATACACTACTGGTAGTTCTAATTATAGTACATCTTTAAAATAATATTTTAATCCTTTGAACATTTTATACATTTGTGAAATGTATATAATGATCATATTCACCCACTTCCTTTCAACTTCCCCTGTCTCTTTTCCTCTCAATTTCAAAATGAAATTGAGGGTTGCCTCCTAGTATTACATACAAGCCAAAAAGTTTTACCAACCACATCAGAGTTTTGTAGCAATTTTACATAGCTTGTCTACGTTACTTAATTGGAAATTGAGAAGTCATCATTTTATTTACTTGTGACTATTTTTCTTTCTGCTTTAATAGCTCCAATTCTTTAGTAGAGTGGAGTTTCATTTCCCTAGCTCTTTCCTATAAAGTATTTCTTTTTATTTTTCCTTAGTCTCTTTGTGGAATAATGAATTGGTACCCTAGCAACACCTAGTGGTGATCACTGTTGGTTTTTTGAGTATAATTATAGACTCGCAAACTTAAAGTGTTTTGATCATTCCATTCATAGTAAACTTTATCACTTTTTATGTTCCGTTGATTCATCTGTTGTTATAAAGAGTCCCTCAGATCAGCTGTTGCCTCTCTGCGACATCCCACAAAGTCACACATATGTACCCATTCCTGACATAAGACATGTATTTCAGATTCATCTTCTATCTTTTCTGCCCTAGACCAGGCATCATCTATTTCTTTAAGAATCCCTTGTTTGTATATGTGGTGGAATGGCCATTTTAGACTTCTACGCCCCTCATTTAAGCATGATGTCCCTTATACAGAAGATGCTAACAGAAGAAAAGATCGGATATAATATGTGTTCAGTGATAAGGTCACCGGAATCTCTTGTCATGAATAACATCTGGTTAAACTAACGGTGTCTGCCTGCGTGCTGGAGAGGCTAGGAATCCAGTCCAAGAATCTGGATACTTCAGCAGTCTCAGTGTGGTGTTGGAATCCTCGAGACTCCTTGGGGATGTCTGGTCTTCAGTGAATATGGTCTCGGTATGATGCTGAGGTCCTGGGAGATTCCTGGGGAATTTCTGGTCTTCAATGCATGTCAGAAGACCAAGGATTCTGAGGCTGATTAAGAATGGCATCAACAGGGAAATGCAAATCAAAATGACCTTGAGATTCCACCTCACACCAGTCAGAATGGCTAAGATCAAAAATTCAGGGGACAGCAGATGATGGCAAGGATGTGGAGAAAGAGGAACACTCCTCCATTGTTGGTGGGACTGCAAGCTTGTAAAACCACTCTGGAAATCAGTCTGGCGGTTCCTCAGAAAATTGGACATAGTACTACCGGAGGATCCAGCAATACCTTTCCTGGGTATATATCCAGAAGATGTTCCAACTGGTAATAAGAAGACATGCTCCACTACGTTCATAGCAGCCTTATTTATAATAGCCAGAAGCTAGAAAGAACCGCGATGCCCCTCAACAGAGGAATGGATACAGAAAATGTGGTACATTTACACAATGGAATACTACTCAGCTATTAAATACAATGAATTTATGAAATTCTTCAGCAAATGGAGTGAGGTAACCCAATCACAAAAGAACTCACATAATATGCACTCAATGATAAGAGGATGTTAGCCCTGAAACCTAGAATACCCAAGATACAATTTGGAAAACACATGAAACTCAAGAAGAAGGAAGACCAAGATGTGGAGACTTCGCCCCTTCTTAGAATTGGGAACAAAACTCCTATGGAAGGGGTTACAGAGACAAAGTTTGGAGCTGAGAAGAAAGGATGGACCATCCAAAAACTGCCCCACCCAGGGGTCCATCCCATAATCAGCTACCAAACACAGACACCATTGCATACACCAGCAAGATTTTGCTGAAAGGACCCTGATATAGCTGTCTCTTGTGATGCTATGCCTGTGCCTGGCAAACACAGAAGTGGATGCTCACAATCAGCTATTGGATGGAACACAGGGCCCCCAATAGAGGAGCTAGAGAAAGTACCCAAGGAGCTGAAGGGGTCTGCAATCCTATAGGTGGAACAACAATATGAACTAACCAGCACCCCCAGAGCTCTTGTCTCTAACTGCGAATGTAGCAGAAGATGGTCTAGTCAGCCATCATTGGGAAGAAAGGCCCCTTGGTCTTACAAACTTTATATGCCCCAGTACAGGGGAACACCAGGGCCAAGAAGGGGGAGTGGGTGTGTAGGGGAGCAGGGGGTGGGGGAAGGGTATAGGGGACTTTGGGGATAGCATTTAAAATGTAAATGAAGTAAATTCCTAATAAAAATTGGGGAAAAAAAGAAAAAAATTAAAGAATGGCATCGACAGCAATGAGATAAAAGCACCAGGAAGCTGGGAGGGAAGACCAGCACACAGCAGCCCAATCTTCACAGGACATTTTTATATTTGAGTTACAACTGGAATCTCCTATCCACTATAGTGATGGTTTGCCCCACTCAGTAACTCCAAAAAGTCCCTCAGGGACTCACTGAGATGATTGCTTCTCAGTTGATTCCAGATCCAAGGTTGTTGGCAATCAAGACAGTATCTATTACTCACAGTCTCTATTACTTTATTATTCCACTCATCCTTGATGCTTAAACAGGTCTTTTCACATGATGAAACAGCTCTGGGGGATCAAGATCTGACCCATGGAGATCTGGTTGGATTTGGGTATGAAGAGAATACCTTGGAAATGCTTATCTAAAGTGATGACCAGTAAGTACCTGTTGCCCTGCTTCTTGTTCTGACCTCCTACAGCATTCCTGCAGTGTAAGTAAGACACAATTGGAGATAGCAAGGAGTCTTTGAAAAAAGGAAAGGTCAATATCCCTTCTTTTCTTTCAGTTACAAGGAAAAATGAGAACATGCAATAAATGCTTGAACTCCAAGTTTCTATCCTACAACCACCACCACCAACAACAACCAACAACAAAACAAAACAAAACAACAGAAAGAGAAATAAACAAACAAAAAATCAAAAAAAAAAAAAAAAAACCACCAAACCAAATCAAAACAAAGAACCAAACAAAGACCCAAACAAACCTTACAAGGAGTGAACCATTGCCTTGCCTGTTTTATTGATGAATTTGAATAGTTTGGCCTCTAGATGTTGCAAGACATCAGAATACATTTCTTCTACATTAAGTATCTTTAAAATGTGTCTTTGGATTGTACTCAGATCTTATACATCTTTGTTTCTTGAATCAAGCCTCTATGTTTTTTGTTCTCTGAAATGCCCTACACCAAAATTCCAAACTTTCTGAGGTTGAAGGTTTTTCTGAACTCTCCATCCTCATTAGGACAGCTTTTGGAAAATCTGTGGTTTGGTTTGCTTCTCAGTTAATTCATATAATACTTAAGATTTCACTTTTCTTGGAAATCTAGTATGCAATATTAGTCAATGCAGCAACTCTGGAATCTTAGTCATTTTGAAAACAATTCTACATCGCTGATTATCATGTTTATGTAAATGACTTTTTCATCTATACATTCTTTCAAAGGAAGAAACGAATGATGATAAATTATTAAATCTTTTGTCAAAATGCTTCAAAATTCTGTTGTTGTTTCCCAGATATTTTAGTTGAAACATTTTCTTAGAAAAGGGATCCCTTATGAAGAAAGCTCAGAGTTCTCCTTTTATCTATACATTAAGAAGTTTATGCATTTTTTATTCCTTTAATTTTAGGTGCCAATGTTTTACCTCTTGGGTATTTTCCATGAAGAAGATTCATAACATGAGAAATATTTATCACTCTATTCTTTTAATAAAAGCAAGTATCTGCTCAAAATGATTATAAGATAATGGTAGAAATATAAGTTGTGCTGGAGAGCAGATAATGATATATTTAAAAACACAAAGGTGCATAGTCAGCATTCTTTTAATATAATGAAATACCTGGCATAGGCTATTTATGGAGTAAGGGGGGGTTGTTTTGGTTTTTTTCCTCAGAAATATAGAGATTGAAAGTCCAAGATGAGAAAGTCCCAGGGACTTGCCTCTATTGAAGATGACTTATGGTGGGCCATCTGAGTAACACATGCATGATGAAATGGTCACCTTATGAACTAGAACAGAAGGCACACATTTCAATCCCTTTTGAAGGCAACCTCTCATAAAGTTCCACTCAGTGGTCCATCACATATCCTGCCCTAGCCCCTGACAACTGAGATCTACTCCTTTACATATGGACCTATGGAGAACAGACAAATAAAGCAATAGCAGTATGAAGTTGCAACGCAACAGGGACCAAACACTCGTCCATTGACAATACCAATTTCTAGCTTAATGTAGAAAACTTAGACCTACACAGTTTAACATTTTTGAATAATATTTTCCTTTATTATCAAGAATTTCATATATGTATACAATGAAATATGGCTATATCCTCCCCTCATTTCCCTCCTCCAACTTTCCATAAATTTCCTGCCAACATGTTCCCTATCACAACCTCATAATTCTCTCTCTCCCTCTCTCCTCTCCTATCAAAGACAACTCAGCACAATTAGTACAGTAGATATATATGCATGGATATAGGACTCTCCAATGTGGCAGTGTTTCCACATTCTGAAGAAAAAGGAGACTGAGTCTCCCTCCACAAACTGCTATCAACTGCCAATAGCTCCTTAGTAAGGGATGGGGCCTGGGATACAGCTTTCCCATCCATGATGGATTTGGGCTGGACTAATTGTTTGCAGGTCTTGCAGAGACAACCCCACCTGGTGTGAATTTATGACTTCAATAGCCATGTTGACTCTGGAATTTGCCTCCCCACTATCTAGCTCTTACATCCTGTCTCCTCATCTTTGATGTTCCTGAGCATGGTGAGGATATTGCAGATGTCCCATCTTTAGGCCTGGGTCCACGGTTTGTTACTTTTAGTACTATGGTTAGTAAAACATCACAGCACTGACTCCTGCCCACCACAGGAAGAAGCATCTCAAGTCAAAGCTGGGAGTAGTCCAAATCTATAAGCATGAACATAAATATTTAGAAAGAAATTAACAGACAGCTTGGCGTTTTAGTAAAATAACAATAGCAGGTTCTAACCTAGGGCTTATGACCTCCCTAGCCATGGACTTTTGACCTGGATTACAGTGTCATGAAACACCTTCTTATGGTGCAGTTTTCAAATCTAATCAGAATACCCTCTGGATGTAGGCCTGAGAGGCATCTGAACTGGTCAGCCGGCCAGCTCACACATACCCACACCACCAGGGTGGTCCCACCAGCTCTGGCCCAATTAGGTTACCAAGTGCTCCAGCTAGCACAGCCAGCTCTCTCCTTCTCATGCTCTCAGGGCCAGCTCACCTGTGCCCATGCCAGCAGGCCAGCTCTGCTGTGCTGTGTGTGTGTGGTCACAGGGATGGGGGACACACACTCTCCAGAATACTGAAGTTGATGAAGGGCAGGGCCAACTCTACTGCTCTTATGTCTTCAGGGCCAGTCATCCCATGACACCCAAATGAGGCTGGACTGGGGGATGGTCATCTCTGAAAGTTAGTTATTGTAAAATCAGAGAGAGAGAGAGAGAGAGAGAGAGAGAGA
>NC_034597.1:92472246-92484746 GCF_900095145.1 Mus pahari
GAGAGAGAGAGAGAGAGAGAGAGAGAGACAGAGACAGAGACAGAGACAGAGACAGAGACAGAGAGACAGAGAGAGAGAGACAGAGACAGAGACAGAGAGAGACAGAGAGAGAGAGACAGAGACAGAGAGAGACAGAGACAGAGAGAGACAGAAACACAGAGACAGACAGAGAAACAGATAGACAAACAGAAAGACAGAGGCAGAAACAGAGGGAGGCAGACTGAGGAAGACAGAGAGACAGAAACAGATGGAAACAGAGATACAGAGACCAAAACAGGGAGACAGAGAGAGCAGGCAGAGGAAGACAGACAGACAGACAGACAGGGTGAAGTTTTCAGTAAGCAACTAGAAAGCCTGGGAATCCAGAGCCAGAGCATATCCACATCTGAGATGACCAGTGTGAGCCGCTTGGAACGGAAAGCCTTCTGAGTCTGCAGCACTGTGCTGTGCACTTCAGTACTGTCTGAATTATTGCAGTCACACATTCCTGAAAACTTTAGCTGGGAGCCACCCAACAGGGTCACCCTGACAATATCACAGCCATGCATCTAGCCAAGGCCACCCTCCTTCTTGGTCCATGTGGCCCAGCTCATCTCCTAACTCTCTGAACTTCTGAATCTGCAGCTTAGTCACCTCACTTTCCATGTTTGCAACCTGTGGAGTCAGGTTTGGGTTTCCTTAATTATGATTGCTTTGAGCCATGCTCTCACTGGTTCACTTAACCCTAGATGAGGAAATTTTATCCCTACATCCTGCTCTGACATCACAAAGTTCACATACAAACTATATCGTGTATTTGAGGCTTAGCTTTCTGCCTAGAAGTTAAAATTATAATACCTGTGTCATTGTTAAAGGACGGACTCAGGAACTATGTGAAAGTGCTCCTTAAGATGCCCAAGCAATTAGCAAGCCTTCCTTGTTTCTGCTAACCCCACCATATAACCCAGTGAGAGACAACGGTCTGTTGTGTCAGTTGAAGGTAGCAAGTGGAAAATAATACTGTCTCCAGTGCTACAGATATCCCTGCATCTTGGAATGCAGATATAGTTTCAGTTGAATATAAATTACAATCATAAAATAATTTCTAACATAGACAAGCAATTGGAGCAGCACTTCAGAAATGTCCCTATTCTTTTTTTGATCAAAGAATATGATTTTTTATTAATAATTTTTATTTACTATACATCCCAATTGCAGCTTTCCCTACCTCTCACCTCCCTTCCTTCCATCCCTTCTTCCTTTCTCCTCTTAGAAGGGGAGGTTTCCTGTGGATATCAGTGTTCCTTGTTGTATCAAGTTGTAGTAGAACTAGGTGCATCTTCTCCTATTGCGGTTAGACAAGGCAGGCCAGTTAGAGGAAACGGATCCAAAGATAGGCAAGAGAGGCAGCCCCTCTCCTGCTGTTGATCCCATGTAAACACAAAGGTGCACATCTGTTGTGTATGTTGAGGGGCCTAAGTCTGTCATACGCATGCCCTTTTGTTGGTGGTCCAGTCTTGACCCAGGTTAGTTGACTCTATAGGTTTTCTTGTGTCCTTGACAACTCTGGCTCCTTCATTCCTCCCCCTCTCCCACAAGACTCTCCAAGCTCTTCCTGAAGTTTGGCTGTGGCTCTCAGCATATGTTTTAATAAGATGCTGATTGAATCCTCTCAGATGACAGTTATGCTAGGTGCCTGTCTGCAAGTATAGCAGAATATCATTAATAGTGTCAGGGTGGGCTCTTTCATGACATGGGTCTCAAAGCGTGCCAATCACCCTCAATTTTTGTTCTCTCTTTATCCCTGCACATTTTAGCCTGGAAAAAAATTTGGGTTTCAAGGCTTTGTGGCTGGTTGGTCTCCCCATTCCTCCATTGGAAGTCTTGCCCTGTTGCGGGAGGTCGACATTTCAGGTTCCATATCCCCTATTGCTAGAGGTCTTAGCTAGGGTTACCCTCATAGACCCCTGGTAATTTCCATTGTCCCAGGTTTCTAATTCATCATAGAGATGACCTCCACCTATTTCAGTTCTCTCTCCCAGTACTCACTGCCTCCATCCTCCCCACACTTGATCGCCCCTGTTCCCCTTCCTACCCTCTCACTCATCCAGTTCCATCCATCCATCCCACCATGATGTCTATTTCATTTCCTTTTCTCAGAGATTCAAGCATCCTTCCATCAGCATACCTTGTTACTTAGCTTCTTTTGGTCCTTGGATTGTAGCATGGTTATCATGTACTTTATATCCACTTATAAATGAATAAAGACCATGTGTGCTTTTCTGGGTTTGAGTTACCTCACTCAGGATGATCTGTTTATTGCCATCCATTTGCCTGCAAATTTCATGATGTTTTTGTTTTTAATGGGTGAGTACTATTTCATTGTGTACATGTACCACATTTTCTTTATCTGTTCTTCCATTGAAGGGCATCTAGGTCATTTCCAGTGTCTAGCTATTGCAAATAAAGCTGAAATGAACAAAGTTCAGTAAGTGTCCTTGTGGTATGGTGAAGCATCTTTTAGGTATATGCCTTGGAGTGGTATAGCTGGGTCTTGAAGAGGACCCAGCTATACTACTATCCCCAATTTTCTGAGAAACTAACAAATTGATTTCCAAAGTGGTTGTACAAAAAAAATTTTAGAACAGATCAGTGATATAAGCCCATATGTAAACACAATTAAGGTAACATACAGCAAGTCTATAGACAATATCAAATTAAATGGAAAGAAACTTAAAAGGATTCTACTCAAATTAGGGACAAGACAAGGCTGTCCCCTCTTTCTGAATCTATTCAGTATAGTTCTTAAAGTTTTCACTAGAACAATTAGACAACTACAGAAAATCAACGTGATATAAATTGGAAAGGAAAGAGTCAAAGTATTTCCATTTGCAGAGGATATGATAGTATACATAACTGACCCCAAAATTTTACCAGAGAACTCCTACAGCTGATAAACACCTTCAGGAAAGTGGCAGGGTACAAAATTAAAAACAAAACAAAACCAGTAGTCCTCCTTTATAAAATAGATAAAAAAGAAGTCATGAAAAAGCATCCTTCACAAATAGCCAAAAATAATATGAAATATTTTTGTGTTACTTTAACCAAGCAAGTGAAAGACCTGTATGACAAGAACATCATGTCCCAGAAGAAAGAAATTTAAGACGATATCAGAAGATGGAAAGACCTCCCATGTTCATGGATCGGTAAGATAAACTAAGTAAAAATGGCCATCTTACTATTCAGAGACTACCCCAATCAGGGATCCATCTCATCATCAGCCACCAAACCCAGATACTATCGCACATGCCAGCAAGATTCTGCTGAAGGGGCCCTGATATAGCAGCCTCTTGTGAGGCTATGCCAGTGCCTGGCAAACACAGAAGTGGATGCTCACAGTTAGCTATCTGATGGAACACAGGGTCCCCAATAGAGGAGCTAGAGAAAGTACCCAAGGAGCAGAAGGGGGATGGAACCCTGTAGGTGGAATAACAATATGAACTAATCAGTACCCCCTGAGCTCGTGTCTCTAGCTGCATATGTAGCAGNATATGGCTTAATCGGCCATCATTGGGAAGAGAGGCCCCTTGGTCTTGCAAACTTTATATGACCCAGCACAGGGGAAGGCCAGGGCCAAGTAGTGGGAGTGGGTGGGTAGGGGAGCAGGGGCTGGGGGGTTATAGGGAACTTTTGGGATAGCATTTGAAATGTAAATAAAGAAAATAATAAAAAATAAATTTTAAAAATGGCCATCTTACCAAAAATAGTCTATATATTCAGTGCAAAATTTCCATAAAAATTCCAATCCAATTCTTTATAGACCTTGAAAGAACCACATACGACTTTATGTGGAAAAAAAAAAAAAACCACGAGGATAGCTAAAACAATCCTGTGTAATAAAAGAACTTCTGGAGGAATCACCATCCCTGATTCAAGCTGTACTAGCAGTATTAAAAACTGCATGGTACTGGCATTAGAAACAGAAATGCTGATCTAGAGTGGAATTGAATTGAATACTCAGAAGTAAATCCATACAGGTATGGACACTTGTATATAATGAAAAAAAAGAAAGCACCTTCAACTGATCGAACTGGATGTCTGCATGAAGTAGAATGCAAATAGATCCATATCTATCACCCTCTACAAAACTCAAGTCCAAGTGGATCAAAGGTGTTAACAAATAACCAGATACAACAAATTTGATAGCAGATAAAGTGGGGAATAGCTTTGATATAAGAGTAGCATTGGCATAAGAGACAACTTCTTGAATAGAACACCAACAGCTCAGACACTAAGATCAACAATTGATAAACGAGACCTTATGAATTGAAAGAATTCCTTCAATAGGACAAAATGGAAGTCTACAGACTTGGAAAAGATTTTCACCAACCTTACATTTGACAGAAGGCTGATATCCAAAATATATAAGAAAGCTCCAGAAATTAGACATTAACAAATCAAATAAACCAATAAAAAGATCAGGTACAGAACTAAACAGCGAATTCTCAAAAGAGGACTCTTTAGTGGCTGGAAATCACTTGAAGAAATGTTCAACATTTTAGTGACCAGGGAAATGCAAATAAAAATGACTGAAATTCTATCACCTACCAGAATTACTAAGATCAAAAAATCAAGAGACAGCTCAAGTAAGTTGAGGATATGAAGCAAGGCTCCTACATTGCTGGTGGGTATGTAAACTTGTACAACCACTTTGGAAACTTCCCTATTCTTATCCTCCATGTGAAACAATGGTCAAGCTTCCAGCAACCATGTTCAAGCAAGAGGCATTCCTGTCTCACACACTTATGTTGATCCAATGGTGAGGCTCTGTTCTAAGTTTAACCAATTCAAACATGGTTTCTGTTCTCTCAGATTTTCTCAATATAATGTCACATTCACAACACCTACCAGCTGGTCACCACTAATCATAGGACCTCATACTCTGCCCTGGACCCTTTGGTGGCAGCCTGCCAAGAACATTTAACATGCCCTGTTAACTCTGCCCAATCATTTAAGAGACAATCACTGCCTGCAGAGCCATCACCAGACTAACCCTTTTCTATGGTCACTTATGTTCCTGGAATGCACTGACTTCTTTCTGGGTGTCATGCCTTAGGTCCCTCAAAACTATATATTCTAACATTATACTACATATTCCAATGGCCTTTAAGAACTCAGTGGAGAAAAGAAAGAACTCAATGAATCAGAGAACACATGAGGAAGATATCTGCACCATAGAAGTGAAATATAATTGCTAGGTGTGAGCAGTTGTTTGAGTAAGGGTGAATGGGTTTATGCTAGCCACAAATCCAATAGCTTAAAATGATTATTTCTTAATATTCTGTAGATGAAGAATAGAGGTAGAAGAAAAGATTCAATTGTCAGATTCATCTTAACTAAGATTACATTAATTAAGATTTGACTAGAAGTTTAAATGGGAGTTGGAATAAAGACGCCTGTTGTAAGTGGGAATAAGGCAAGAGACAGGTGGAGGAAGTTGCCTATATTTCCCTCAAATTAGAGACTTATCAGAATTTCAAAACCATCTCAATGCCTCAGTTTTAACTCATAGATTCAAATAGGGGGCTGAATATCTCTAATCTTAAAAACATTCCCAAATCCAAAACTTTCTTTTTGATTACATGATTAACAACTGGATATTTTTAGTAGGATGAGCTTTATTTCCTGGGCAGGATTATTTCAAATGCTGTCTACATATTGAGTTCCAGGACAGTATAGTATAGTAAGTATAATATAGTATAGTATAGTACAGTACAAATATATGTACTGTATAGCAAGACCTTGTTTCAAAAGCAAGCAAACAAACAAAATATATAAAGTTATCTTTAGGTTATGTGCAATAAAGTTTATACAGAACTTCAAAAAATTATATTTAGACTTGGTTCCCATACCCATATATCTCATTATGTTTACAAAATATAATTTAAAAGTTCTAAATCTGAAATATCTGTGGTCCCAAGCATTTCAAATAAGAGATAAATGTGGAGACAGCTTATGGGGCCATGTGTGTTTTGGAGAGAACCCTGTAGATGCTGATAAAGGTTTGCCATTGGCTCTTTCTCTAGAAGAGAGCAGGAGATGTACTAGATTTCTAGAGAGGCAGAGTGAGAATGATAGAGTACAAAGAATTAGATCCCAAATTACTATAGAACATTCCTGACTTTCCCTTGACAATTCCCTAGCAGTGAGCATGGTAATGTCTTGGGTGGTTTAGTGATGGAGTTCTTGACATCTTAATTTCTGCACTGAATAGTGGTGATAATATAACCTTAATCAATGTATACTTGTCAAATCACTTTAATATATATTACTTTTGTAAGCACTGGCATAAAGATAATCTAGTTATATTGTATAGAAACAAGAAAAAAAATCAAACCACAGAAATGAGTTTTGTTATCTGTAAAACAAAATGGTCAGAGAAGGATTGCCAAGGTCCCTTCCTGACTTCTTCAGAAGGTTCAACTCGAAGATTCTATACTGGATATAAACCAGCTCATTGATTTAAATTCATGGCATTTATTTTAAGCCAGTTATTATGATCAGGTTTCTATATTTTGTATTATGTTATTTCTTTATTTGCTAATGCTGTTATGACTGAACAATGGGCAATTTTAGTTTACCAAATGGTCTGGACTCTTGTGATTAAATGTAGTATATAAACATAAGATGGATTGTTATTACCCATGACTACTTGAATGAATGAGCAACTCAGCACACATAGTCTTAATCAGAATATAGATTTCACTAAATGGTTTTGACATCTTACTTCACCCTAATGCTGTAGACATTCTGAATTAATAACTGCAATAAACATGCTCAACCTATTATATGGGTCAGTTACAAATGTAATGAATATATTGTAAAGCACATTTTAATGTTAAGACCTCGGCTCTCAACTGATTGGTATTCTTTTTCTCCTATTTCCTGGAGTGAGAGAGATTTTAAATCTGCTACCTAATATATATATAATCAGAAAAATATATGCAATCAGAAAATATAGAAATGAATTTAAATATGCTGCCCTCAATTTAAGTTTTGCTATCGCCACCACTGTTTGGTCTGTTTCATTTCAAAGCAATAAATAAAACACATTTGGAAACTAATAAATATGATAAAATAATATAGAAGAAAATTAAAAATTTTAGCAAAATCGTCAATGTCCACCATGACCTATCCTGAGGTCTACGCCTATTGATTTTTAAAACTTGCAATCCTTGACATACAATCTACATTCTTTAAATATCTCTTCTATTTTCTTGTACACAGCCCAGCTTTTCATCTTTTATATCACTATTTGTTACCTTGGGCTTCCCTCTCGTTCCTAGGAGATACAAGCTCCTAGATGACTTCCTGGTGCTCTGTCTCTTACACCTACTATCCTGATGCAATCAGATCATCTTCATCATTTTTTGAAACTCAACACAAGACTACCTTCTCCCAGAAGCTTTAGAGAGAACCCTCTCCAACAGGATTGCAGGGCCTTCCCCAGATGCTCTTGTGACTGCAGTAGTGAAAATTTGTCAAACACCAGATGTTGTAAGTGCTATTCCTCGATTTATTTTTATTTATAATCCTGTAATCAACATCTGTATCAGACAGCTGTGGCCTTTTATGTCTTCCTTTAAGAGGACAGAGAGAAGGTGTGTAACTTCTCTGAGTTACATTACTTATGTACAGAAGAACCCATGACAGATTAAACTAGCACCAAACCCATATTTATTTTAGTCAAGGGTCAGGGTCAGTGAGAACTATGTAGCAAGTCTGGCTTGGAACTTGCTCTGTGGGCAATGTTGGCCTTAAATTTACTGAGATCCACCTTTTTCTCCCTCCTGTGTGCTGGGATTATTGAGGTATATGGTGACACCCAGCTTTCCGTTCCATTTTACGGAAGTGGCTCATCAATGTATGGGTCTGTTTCAAATATCACAACTACTTTGTTAACGGAAAGCACAATAGGTAGACATACTAAAATTCAAGGAAACATGTCAGTTAGGGGACATGATTTTTTAATATATATATTTTAATTAAATATTACATCACTTCCCCTTCCCTTTTCTCCTTCCAACCTTTCCCATTCCATGCATTAGCACTTGGTCTCTTGAAATATCCCTTAATATATAAATACTACCTGCTCTGTCTGTTTACTGGTCCTTGTATCTGAATGTGATTTCAGGACTGACCATTTCCTATTGGCTAACCCAGTAGGGAGGCTTATCCTCCCGAAGGGCTACTTCTCTTGGGTTCAGCATTGTCTGTGTGCAGGGGTCCTGAGATTTCCCCTATCTCTGCTATCTTTTCTGTGCTGTCCTACTTCAGGTCTTGTTTAGGCAGCCATAGTGCAGAGATGTCACTGGCGAAGTTGTCTTGTTCCTAGGAGACACATTCTCATGGGTGACTTCCTGGTCTTCTGGCTCTTACAATCTTCCTGTCCCCTCTGCCACAATGTTCCCTGACCTTTAGATGTAGAAGTGGTCTGCAGCTGTATTGTCTGAGGCTGGGCACCGCTAATCATTTGTCCTCTGCTCTTTGGACAGTTGTGGTAATGCTCTCCATCTGAATTCTTTAATGATCTCCATCTGTTTCAAAGAGAAGTTTGTTGGATAAGTGGATATAAGGATACATATTTTAAATCCTTACACAGTAAGGAATTGTTCTCATTTAGTAGATTGGCAGCATTTGGGTCTTCTCTGGGATCTATAAGCTCACTATTCCTCCTATAGTTGGCTGGGCTTCCAGAACCAGGCTTGAGTCCACTCTTATTGAGTAGGCCTTAAATCCATTTAAGGATCTGTCACCACCAAGGTGTAAGTGCCACTATGGCACCCTTAGCATTATCATGCCATATTAGTCATCGTGGTTCATAGATGTCATAGCTGGGTAGGGCTGTTGGTTGCTTGCATGTCTTGGAAGCTTATATAATACCCTTCAGTACGATGAAAGTTAGTCCTCAAGAAGAAGGAGGAGGTGGCTTTCAAGTCATATTCAGCTAGAGTCTTCTAGGTCTTGTGAGGGGGTGTGATTTTTAAGAACTGCACATTGCAAATGCTGATGTAAACTTATTTGTTGAGATCACTAAATTCAGGGTTTTTTGGGTTTGGGCTTTTTGTTTGATTTTATTTTACTTTTTAAATACATGGTTGCATATTATAACCCAGGCTGGCTTGGAACACCTGTTAATTCTCCTGGCTCAATTTTCTAAGTTCTGGGATTACTTACAATGAACTAAATAGAATTTGTCAATAAAAGTGAAAATTGAACACGAGTTCTCATAAGGAAATGTGGAGCAGTTAAAGAGCAGACAGCAGACACAGAGGAGAAGAAAGGAAGCACAGATATGAGGGGAAATGCCGTGAGCTTCAAACAGGACAAGCAACCAGACAAGGATGCTCTAAACAATCAAAGGCTGTAGGAATAGCAATGGGTGAGATAGTTAGGGTTTGAATAAAGAACACCTCTATGCCTCATACTCTAAAGGGAAGTCTTTCTTCCACTGACAGGGTTGCTTGGGATGTTCTAGAAATACGTAGGACCTAGCTGGAGAAAGTAGGTTACTAGAGGTGTCTCTTTTGAGATGAATCCTATGGTTATCTCCTTCTGTTTCTGCTTTCTGTCTGCCATGCTATGGTGGACTATGCCACTACACTACATAATTCTGAAGTGGCATTGTTCAAACTCACCTCAGGCCCAGGGTCATGGAGCTGGTCACCACCACAAACAGACTCTAACAATAACCAAAATAAAACTTTCACCTTTTAAAACAGTTTTCTTTTTCTTTGAATTTGGTCACAGTGATAGAAAGTCCTCCAAGCAGAACTGAACAAAACGATCGAGCACACAAAGAAGATGTAAGGATTGATGGGCAAATGGGAAGCCAAAGCAGAAGCCAAAGCTGTAGCTTCCATTTCCACACAATTCAGCAGTGCATGAAAGTCTAGAAATGAGTTGGAGGAGGACACAGTTGAAGGACGAGGAACTGGTTAACATCTTTGTCAGTGGATAGAAAAGAGGAGGTAAAGAAGGAAAGATTGCTGGGGTGGGGGGAGGAGAGGGAGGCAAACGGGGCAGAAGGTCTAGAAGAAGATAGCTGAGAAACAGCAAGGAGGGAAGCCAAATTCATTCATTCTCCTGCACATGCTTCTTGTATGTCCGGTACACAATTTAACCACTATCAAAACCAAACCAACCAACAACTGAAAGACACACAAAACCTTTAAACATCAACTCCTGGCTTATTTTGAAGAATATACAAAACACTATAAAATAAATTCATAAATTAGACGTTTTATACAAATTATTTCCTTAAGTCTATACTTAGAAACTGGGGAACACCGTGGACTGGACAAAATGAAGAATAATTGAAACTCCATCCTTCTCTCCCACCACATCTTCCCAGCATCTTGATCTGTTCTCCAAACCCTGAGTTCTTTTCCATCGCTTGGGGGCTTCATTCCTCGGGGATAATAGATGACTAGATCATCAACTGTACCTGACTGATTCAATCCCCTAACCCCCAGCTTCTTTCTCCTTGTTCAGCTTTAGGGGTGGGGTTGAAAGTTCCAACTCTCTAATCCCAGAGTTGGCTCCCCTGGCAATAAGATCCCCTCCTGAAGTTATCAAGAGACATTTCTAAATCACTTGATTAAAATAGATTGAGGCATTATTAAAAGGATTAGTTATTAATAAGTAACACCTTTATCTCTCTAGATTTTTCTCAGGTCCAGGGATGAAACCAAAAAGTATACAACAAAAATGCCCTTTTTCACTCATATTATTTAGAAAACTATTAAGAGTTTTAGGGAGCTTTTACCAGGAGTAAAAAATAGGCCAATATTTATACATATATTATCTATTTATATTTGTTATACATAAATATAAACATATTGCTTAATATAACATGAAATACAGAGACAGGCCATAGGTTAGGAACTTAACTTTTAGCAGGGAGGCTGAAGAAACTTTTATATGGGGATGATATTAGAAATGATAAAGGAAAGAAGAAATGTCAATTTGAGTATTAGAATAAGAATATAACTAGACCTTACAAAGAGCAGGTGCAAAGGTCTTGCTGTCAAAGTGTTCCTACGGTATTCCTCTACTTCTCTCTGGGTCTTACAGACCTAAGAAAACTCTTTTAACCTTGTAAGTCCTAAGCAGGTTGTAAGACGAGTGTGTGTAAATGACTCTGCCACTTTCCTGGTTTGTAGGTTTCATAGTTTGTATGTATGTTCATTAACTTTCACATCACCAAATAAAATGCCTGACAGAAGAAAAACTTAAGGTGGGGAAGATATATAATGGCTCACAGCTTCAGAGGTTTCAGTGAAAGGCTACTTGGTTTAGTATCTCCAGACCTGCAGTGATACACCACTTCATGGTAGTGGCTATGGTGGCTACAGGTGGCAGATACTGTGGTCCTCATGGAAGAAAGGAAGATACCCCTAAAGACATTTCCACAGGACTCAGGACTTCTGGCTTAATCCCATATCCTGAAGTTCCCAGGGGCTGCCCAAATGGCACACCAGCTGGAGATCTAAATTTTAATACATGATCCTTCGCAAGGGCAAGGATGTTGCTCATATACAAGCCGTATCACCAGGCATCGGACACAGACCTTCTAACAGGAGGTAGAGACACAAGCCGAAAGTCCTTCTCTGCTCAAGGGATTGACAGGTCGGCGTGTGCTGTAGATGACAGGAGCCAATGGAAGGAAGATAGTAATTAGTGTGCTTTGCTAGGTCCAGTCATCCAACAAAGGAGACCCCAATCTCCTTTCTGATTCCTAGATCACACAATACAATATGCACAGACACACACATGCGCACACACACACACACACACATATGCACACACACGCATACGCACATGCACATGCACACACACACACACACACACACACACACACACACACACCCTCAAGGAAGTTGGAAGGATGCCTTAGGTAGGGTGAACATCTCAGCAATATATTCCAGCACAGAAAGAGGATCATTAGTTATTTTCCTGAATCAAAAGTGTTGTACAGAAAGATAAAGCCTGGAGTCCGTAAGATACCCAGACAGCAGTGCGGTCAAACCTGGTTGAAACTGTTCCTAAGTCTGTATTAGTAACCTTGTGGATAATACTGCCTTCTGTGAACATGTGACAGCATTGCTCGTACACCAGGGTAGTGCCTGTCTATCCCATGAGGCTTACTGAAGTGGAAAAACAATGTGGAGACTGTCACCTCTGAGGAATAACAAAACACAACCAAACGACAAAACTGCTTTGTCTACTGCCACTGCAGAACGTGTAATGGCCACACTTACTCAAATACCTGGAGCACCTTCCTGGATACTTATCATGTATCTCATTTACTTCTGCACCAAAGCACATTTCTTATTTATTCAGTTTAGACCCAAAGGTTCACGGATATTAAAAACTTTCCTCAAGTCACACAGAAAGGCCATTTGTTACCAGTCAATGTGGTTATAAAATATTTTTATACAACCAACTGTTTATAAGGA
>NC_034597.1:92487246-92504613 GCF_900095145.1 Mus pahari
TAATTTAAGGAAAAATACAGGCATTAATTCAGAGCTCCTGACGCAGTGAGACGGAGGAATATATTTGAGCTATTAGCCGTTTCAATCTCCTGCCCACAAATAATTGATGAGTTTCTATTAAAGATTGACAAGCTAGCAGGGTGCAACGCATTTTTACTAGAAAATGCAGCATGGATAGTGAATATGCATTATTCCTTTTATTCTATTGCTTCATGTTAATAGTTTTGGAATTAAGCCTTATGTTTCTGTGAACCTATTGATTGGCATTTAGCTTGGAGTGTGTGTGTGTGTGTGTGTGTGTGTGTGTGTGTGTGTCTACTCACAGTTCCCTCTACCATAACAATTTGATCTCTCTCTCTCATTATTAACAGCCTGTTTTCATGTTAGTATTTCAAATACCTGAGATTCTCATCCTTCCCCGCAATAGTAGCTGGTAAGGCTATGATGCTGAAAAATCTTGACTTGCTTTCTTAGTAACTAGGGCACCAGGCAATGTCACATGGAGACTCACAGTGCTGATGACTGCACTGGTTCCACCTCATGGTCTAGCAATGGGAGTCAGCTTCAGTTGACAGTGTCAGTGGAGGGTGTCTGTCCCTTCGCAGGCTGGGCTTTATGTTTCTTGACCACAGAATACTTTAAAATAATGCAAGGAGATCAGAGAAGTTTTCTTTACATACTTTTAATTCAGGAAACCCAGGGTTGGCTGTAAGAAAAAACAGTATAGAATGGAAATGGACTTCTCAGGGCATGTGTGAGATCTCTATAGGTACCCTGCCATTGGCTGGGTCACTGGGCTTGGTGAACACTCTCTTGCTCTGAGATTCAGCTTCTTCAATAATGTTGCTGTTGTAGGTGCCTTCCACCTGGCTTCATTTAGCTCTTCCTCTTCCTTTGAAAGCAATGATATCATCTCTCTGGGAACTGATTTAAAAATCCTCCTTAATAGAACAACAACAACAAAAAAATGCTTTTTCAGTACTTTAAACAACAGTGTTTTCTTAACTAAACATTCAGAGAATAAATCCTTTCCTCATCTAGCACTGGTGCTTCCTGAGTCTGACAAGGAGATGTTGTGGGGATTCTATATTTACAAAATTGTCAGAAGGAAATTGCACACACATTTTCTTTGCCCCCCCCCCGCCTCCCATTTCATTCCAGTTGCCCCGTTACATCCTCGTAGTGAGGGAGAGAGTCCATGGGCAGCATTCCTCACAAAACACTGTGTTTTAATAAAAGGGTGGCAGACACTTCACTTTACCTAGGGCACTTTGTGACTGTGTTTGCTCTCTCAGGAGATCATACACAAGGACATCGAGTGTGCTGCTGACGCACCGCCGGTGAGGACAGGTTCACTGCCCGTACATTGCTTTGCAAATTAACAGCCTACTTAATATAACCAGTGCATGAGTCAATCAAAATCTACAGGCCTGAAACTTTACTGCCGAACTGCGGATGTGGGTATATTTTTGTGGGATCGCAAAAAAAGAGTTTTGTGACCTTCTTAGTTGAACCTCCATTACGTATTTTGATTTTTGTGTCCATGACAGAACCAAAATCAATCTGACTATTGCCTGCCAGCAAAATTAGGGTTTTACAAAGGCCTCGGAAAATTCCAACAGTCTCGAAAGTATTTTTTTTTTCATTTTAATCATATCATAAGGTTACCTATAACAACATGATGATGGTGAGGGCTATTAAGGCCAGAAATAATAGTTTTTGGAGCACATCTCATTTTCTTGAGTACTTGTGCATATTTTTTCCTGCAGAAGAATACATAGGTGAAAACTGCTCAGTGTCAGATGACTTGCTTTATCCCTAGGCATTGCCTGGGGTTACTGGAACATCCCCGGTTTTCAGTATTGGAAAGCGAAATGCACAACAATGAAAATTTTATTAAAATGTATGTTAACCCATTACTGTATGTTCATTTTCAATTCTTTATAAGAAAGCATGATGTATCATTTTGTGGGTGTCATTCCTTAAAAAAAGGAGACGAGTCAAGTGAAGGAGCGTATTTAATGGGGAGATTTTATGGGAAACATTATACAAATGGCAGTGCATGTGATTCCTATTATTAAAATAATTTGTCATTGTACGGAAAAAAAAAAGGTATAAATTTCAAGAAAGAGTCTTCTTTAGTTATCTGCCCTTTCTTAAATGACAGTGGCTTTTTGTGCAGTAAAGACAGACACGTTCTTAGGCAAAGCCCATTTCAGGCCAGAATTTCTGAGAGCCCTATTAATGTTTCATGCTAATCAAGGAGAGTGGGAAATAGAGCTGGCAGGTGCTTTCTACTCTGCTTATTCCTGTCTTCCTGCATTAGACATCACTAGCTAAAACAGGGCCAATGGGGTGCTTAGCCAACGCATACAGTAAGAAGGAAAATAGAAAATGATTCTTGGCTCAAGTTTGCTGTTGTTTTTCATCTTGGATGAGCTGATAACATTCTTGGTCATACGAGCACATTGATTATTAATAAATCTGTTTTACTCTAAACTGTAACCTCAAAGGGGACCTACCATTTGGACCTAATGTTCAAGTACAGAGAGCAATGCTAATTTTGAATCTATATAAAGGTCTGCCTGGGCTTGTCATGTTAAAACATTGTAGCTATATGTTGTTTGAGTATTTGTGTATATCTGCTATTCCAAATGGAAACTTCATAGATGCATATGATGAACTTCGTCTCCATAATGTTACCTAGAGACATGGTTTAGGTAGGAATAAATATACTTCCTGCTCCCTTCAGTAGAACAGTTCCTAACAAACCATACATTTCAAAGCTCAGTGCCAGAATGAATACATTCCATCACATCAGGACCAAGGAGAGATAATTTATTGATTGGAGAAAGTCTATTTTTTTTAATTGTTGTTTTGTTGATATAGCATCTAGCTAATTGAATGCATAAGATTGTTTGAGGATTTCGTGTTGATGTCCAAGTACCATGTTCTTATGGAATATTTTTCATTCAAATCAATGAAAATGTGGTTAAAATGGTACCTTAGCATGACTTTTCCACATCTTTTATTCATCACAAAATGATTCTTTTTCCTTAAAGTGCATTTAGACATGCCAAGGACTGTTACATTCAACTTTGACTCCCGAGAGTCGATCCCTTCCTGGAACCTACTGCCTTTCATAAACAGGTGAATGGTGACATGTGGTGGTTTCAGAATGGGATGACATAATACGGTACAGTGTTTTCACATAGCAAGATCACCTAAGTCTTAACAAAAGAACAAACTATGGTTATCCCCAGTTGAGCAGTAAAGACCTATTCACTTCCCCTCTTTCTTGAAGATGAAAACTCCTCTTTTATATTACTAGTTACTTCTCATTTCCTCAAATCCAACTGCTCAAAGATTTTAGGAGGTTAAATGAAGGTCTATGCCAAGTAGACTGATAAAACAGATCGGAAGGTATAGAGCCTATCTTTCCTTTTGCCTCAGTAAAATGTTCATTCTAGTCATGTTTGCATATCTGAGCTAAACTAGAACACAGAAGGAAACCTGGGTAGTGTAAAGTAATGAAGATTAGATTTTTTTTTTCTTCTCAGCTTGATAATAGCAGCTTTTCGCTTTGTGTATTTTTCTTGAAGGAAACGATCTAACCCTGGTTCTCAATCCCTCTCCCCGCAGGGGGCACATATCAGATAACCTGTACATCAGATATTTATATCATAAAACTTAGCAGTAGCAAAATTACACTTAGAAAATAGCAACAAAATAATTTTATGGCTGGGGTCACCACAGCATAAGAAACTGTTTTAAAGGGTCACAGCACGGGGAGGTTGAGAAACACTGGGGTGAGCGGAAAAAGTAATCAGTTGCAGAATTCAGAGAAATACATGTTGATACAGTAATGTTGCTACTTAGATTTCTTTAAAGATCATTTATAATAATGTTATTGTATTAATTATTAGAGAATCTACACAAAATATGTTGTCCACATTTTTACCCTTACCCCCAAATCATTCCAGAACCATTCCTACTGCTTGGTTTTGTTTGGTTGTTTTGATAAGCCTATATTGCAGTCAATGTCTGGTCCTTTGGAGCTTACAGTCTTTTCATTTATATCAATAACTATGTGCTTAGAAGCAGGGCTTACTTTTCTGTTTATTTTATTTATCAAAATGCTTCACTCTCCGTAAAGTGTATTCAGGACCATCACATCCAATTTTGACCCCTGAGAGTATTTCATTCTCTAACACCTATTGCCTTCTTGAGAGGATGAATGGATTCTGTTTAAATATCCAGTCTGTTAGTCTATATCTTTTTATTGGGGAATTGAGTCCACTGATGTCAAGAGAGGTTAAGGAATAGTGATTGTCCTTCCTGTTATTTTTGTTGTTAGAGGTTTGTGTGGCTATCTTCTTATCTGGGTTTGTGGAAAGAAGGTTACTTTCTTGCCTTTTCTAGGGTGTGGTTTCCCTCCTTGTGTTGGAGTTTTCCATCTATTACCCTTTGTAGGGCTGGATTTATGGAAAGGTATTGTGTAAATTTGGTTTTATCATGGAATAGCTTGGTTTCTTCATCTATGGTAAATGAGAGTTTTGCTGGGTATAATAGTCTGGGTTGGTATTTTTGTTCTCTTGTCCTGTATGACATCTGCCCAAGATCTTCTGGCTTTTAGAATCTCTGTTGAGAAGTCTGGTGCAATTCTGAAAGGTCTAACTTTATATGTTACTTGACCTTTTAATATTAATCAACCAGACCCCCCCCCCAGAGCTCCCAGGGATTAAATCATCAACCAAAGAGTTGATGGAACTCATGGAAGTCATGGAGGAACCCATGACTTCAAATACGTATATCTGTTATCAATGGGAGGGAGGGCCCTTGGTCCTGTGGATGCTCAATGCCCCCCGTGTAGGAAAATGCTAGGGTGGTGAGGTGGGAGTGAGCTGAGTGGATGGGGGAGCACCCTCATAGAAATAGAGAGAGGGTGTATGGGATTAGGGGTTTAAGGTGGGGTACTGGGAAGGGAGATAACATTTTAAACGTAAATAAATAAAATAACCAATAAAAAACTTTTAAAAAGATAAATGTGGATGTGCCTTCTCTCTTTGTGATGCTCCCTGAGCCTTATATGTCAGGATTGTGTTGGATTATGGATTGGCACTCATGGTTAGTTAATATCTACATTTTGACCAGTTGTGGCTTTCTGTAATATTGCAAAAAGAAACTTCTTTGATGAAGAACAAGAGCTACTTGTCCACAGGTATAAAGACAGGTACTTAGGCTGCAGTTGGAGATTATACTGCTATAGAAATGGGCAGTAGTAGGTTCTCCTCTAGGATCCATACCCTCACCAGGCACCGTTGGTTAACTTTACAGAAGTGGGCATGAATTCTCTCTTGTTGAAAAGACCTTACCTGTATTGGGCTACTGTTTCTGATCCCGAGAACCTAACCACCACTATTGCACCTTTCAGAGTATCTTGTTTGTAGGTCATTGTTGTGGCTGTTGGCATTTCGCTTGGACAGGACTATTGATCTCTTTTCTCCATTGGTAGCTTGTGTGGCTCCTTGTGAACATTTGAGAGCAAGTCCTCAGTGAGGAGACTTCCAGGTCTGAGTCAGATCACTCTCTCTCTAAATCCTGCGTCTTAAATGTCTGGTATCCTCAGGAGTAGGCTCTTACCTTCTTTTTCTGAAAGGTCCTAGCACCATTTTAACTTTGGGGAAATAAAACTTTCCAAGTTCTATGGAAGTCACAAATACGTTCTTTATATTTTTTGTGCCCACTGAGAATTTCATGCATGTTGAATTTCATAATTCAATCTGACTCTGTCCACCCCTTCATGTCTCCCTTCCAACCCCCCCCTTGATCTTCCCTGATACATGTACCTCCAAACTTCATGCGTTTGTTTCCTTTTTAATTTTTTTTTAATAACCCACTAAGTCGTTTTACCGCTGCCCATGTGTGCCTTGTGATGTAGCTATCCACTGGAGCGTGAGCAACCAGCCTACCAATGGTGTCAAAGAATCGTGGTTCCTTTCTTCCCGCTGCTGTCAACTGCCAATAGCGCCTCAGGTATGGATGGAGCCTCACAGACTCCATGCCGATCTGTACTGGAACACTGGCTGGCAGGATCTGGCCCAGGTCTTTTTCAGGAAGCACAGCTTCTGAGAACTCTTAAGTGTGGTAGCCACATCCTCTCCAGAAGACTCTCCTTCACAGTCCTCTGCATCTTCTGGCTTTCCAATTCATTTTGCCTCTCTTTTGTCATGAGTCCTACATGTTGGGTGGGGCAGGGTGTTGACTGTGATGTCAAAATTTTATGTGTACACCAATTACGTAAAACTGAAGCAGTGACAATAGGTTAAAATTTAAAAAAAATAACCTTCCATTTATATGACCCTAATTAGTTCTAAAAGTATAATATAGATTTGAACTCCTCTTGTCCTGCAATAAGGACACTTTATGGTCAGAGTAGAGGCAAAACCATATGTGGTGTTGCTACTTTCCCTTTAATCACACCCATGGATTGGTATTAATCCTACTCTTTCATTTACAACAGTCTCCAAGGGGGTCATTTGTTCTTGCATATGTTGTACAAATGTCCCTGGACATGTCAAAGTAGACATGGATGCTCTCTGTCTAGCACAGTTGTTTGTATTCCGAGAACTCTAGCCTAGTTTTGGTTTCGAACACTGTAGAAATTCATGTTTTTTGCATGTGTGACAGGGGACTCATAATCAAGTGGGTATACATAACCATGTGTGCACAAATGTGCGTGTGTGTGCACATACATGTGAAAGCCAGAGTCCAACCTTAACTTTCATTTCCCCAGTAGTCACTTGTCTTGTTTTGAGACAGGGTTTCTCACTGGCTGGGAGATCACTGAGTCCACTGGGATGGCTAAAAAACGAATCTCAGGGACAGACCTGTCCCAGTTTTCCCAGTGCTGGGATTACAAGCACATGTCACTGTGCCTGAAGTTTGTATCTCTGTCCTGGGGCTCAAAATCCTGTCGTCATAATGTGTGGTGAGCAATTTACCAACTAAGCTATCTCTCCAGCCAAAACGTCATCTCCCTAATGGCACTAAGAGGGTTCACCCGACTAGCTCCAAGAGAGTGCAAGGTGCAGCTATGAGCTTTTACTTTGGATGCAATGTGTAAGATAACAGATTTACTGGAGATCCTTATGCTAGTCAGTGAGCAAAAAGACACTTGGCTACTGATATTTTCTGTAAGACTAACATTTGCTTTCACTAATAATCCATATTAGCTATGACCAGAACACTGTATTAGTGTTAAATTGCCGTTATTCATAAGATTGCTTCATGTGGTCTCTCTGCCTTTTCCCAGTCTAGAGCCAGTCACTCAGCAGATACCCAAAAAGAAATCAGTTTACAGCTCATGATGTAATCTGAGATGAAAATGGAAACCTCCATACTGTAGCAAGTTCAAGATCTCTTTGTTCACTTTCAAAGGCTACTGCAGGGCACACTGTTTTGAACTCCTAAAAAAAAGGTGCAAACCTTCTTCTGTCCTTTGCTTTCCCTGTACTTCTTTACATCTTTAACACATTCTTTCAATTTTCCAAATATTTCATTTCTATCGGGGTGGATGTTTAGCAGGATGACAATAAATTTAAAAAGATTTAGTCCTGGCAAACTGTTGCTGGCAGCAGATGGTATCAAAGTGGTGCTGAAGTGCTTGCCTCAAACCTTGTTCGACTTGGAAAACAATGTGATCCATTCTTAATATGTGGTAGAAACATATTAAAATGTTTTAGTTTTATCATCACACATAGCTATATAATTCTTATCAATCAAAACTTTGAGTCTTTAACAAAGATTTCAGATTCTAAGATTATTGCTATTGAAACTGGTATTGGCTTTTATAGTTAGAACTGAAATTATTAAGGAGTACTAGTGGATACAACCAAAATTAATCCTTTATTCTAATAAACCTTCAATTGTTCACTACCTCTCCATGAAGGATACAAAAATACACCTGCTTTTCCTCTCAAATTTGACACCTAAGGTTTTGATCTCTTTTTTTTCAATCTTGGAGCCTTAAAATTGTCCTGTTGCTTCAACTTGCATTAGTGAAACTACTGTTAGATATTTGATAACTAACTGCAAGCAAAACAGTGTCCTAATACAGGGATATAAAGTAGTTTTTATTAACTAAGACTTGTCAACAGTTCTCAGACTATTCCCATACCCCAGAAGCCATTTGCCTTGTTTAGAAAATAGGAAACAAGTATGTTCTTTGTGATAGCATGTATTTTAACGATTTTTAATTAGGCTTCTAGAGAAGAAGAGAACAACATTTAATGGGCTCACTCTTTTAACACTTGTCAGTTTTTCTAAAAGAAAAGTCACATCCTTAGCATTATTGCCATTTCTAACCCAACCAAGCAGAGTTCACTAGCAGCCAGATCCCCCTGATGAAGACAGGCATACAAAGACAAGCCTCAAGATTGCGATTGTGCTATACCCCAGAAGCTATGTATCGCCGTGTGTTTTCCCCAAATAGGAGACAAACACCTCAACCTATTTGCCAGGCACACATCTAAAGAGACTAATCAAATCCAGAAGACATCACAAGCATGTCTGTGATAAAGAATCAGTCCCAAGCAAGTTCACTCTCTGTCACTGTTACACCTTCCAGTTTGGACCATCTTCAAACCGACTGTACCTTGAGAGATCTGAGAATCCCCAGCTAACACGAGAGTCACTGGAAACACACAGCCAGACCAGAGACTTGGGACATGTGACCATAAAAGACTGAATTCCCCTAAACAGTCCCCAAGAGGAATCTCCCAACTAAGGAATCCATCCATATAATAGTTTAATATCTGTTGAAATTAGAGTGAGTGAGAGGGCAGCTTAGGTCTAAAATTGAAAACACATTTTAACAAAGAGTCATTAGTTGGATTTGTTGGGTTTCATGTCTCCTAGTAACTTTCTTTTAGTCACCATTTGGGCAAGCCTGCCCACGGGGAGAAAAGAGTTGAGCTAACAGGGAAAACACTATGGCATATTTCCATATTGAGCTTCTAGAAGGGGATCACATTCAAGTTAATGGATGATCTCTTCCTGAATAGGTAATCACGATATATGGTGTATGTAGTAAACATATGGGAAAATACAAGGCGAAGTGTGGTGACCGATACAAAAGAAAGAAGATAAGGTGGAGAGCAGTGTGAAGAGGTCTATTTAAGACACTCACATGTAAGAAACTGTTTAAGTAACTGTAATAAATCATTCATGAGTGAACAGTAAAACATTGTTTAATCATTAATTAACCATGTATTAACAGTAGAAAATATTAACAATTCATTCTTAATGTACTTGATGACAGCTACAGTATTAAGTGCTATGGATTCATGTAATTGACTATTTAACTTATTTTCTAATTAAGTTTTAATATAGTTGTAATTAAATGATTGGAGTTTTTGCTTCTGTTAACCACCTAAATAATATGATGTTATACATGATGGCTTCAGTCTAATGTTACTTTGTTCATGCTTTGCTTATTGCTAATGTGCCCTTCTACACAGATGTAGGCCCATTTAAATCATAAAATTCCTCCAAAGGCAATCGAATAGTGATTTAGCCTAATCGTTTGTTTTAAGTTGACAATGACTTGACTTGATCAAAGACAACACTAGGATTCTTGGATGACCATTACTCCTAAATTAACTGCCATGTAAACCTTATTCCTGCTACAAACTGCAACTCAAATGTTACTTAAAGGAATTCTGCACATTTAACTAAACCCTCACACTTATGTAGCACTTGCTAACACACTCATTTTTTTTTATAATAAGGGAACAATATATAAAAAATGACAACAGATATTTTGCCTCAAAGACAACATTTAACTTGGGCAATGATATCTCATTTTATGTACTTTTGAGTAGAGAAAGAGAGAGAGAGAGACGGAGACAGAGAGACAGAGACAGAGACAGAGAGGAAAGAGAAGAGAGAAAGAGAAAGAGAGAGAGAGAGAGAAAGGACTCAGAATAAACAATTTGTTACTGTATAGGCTAGGAAAGCAATGTAAATTGTGGCCTTAATATTTTCTTCTTCTAGTTAATATTATAACAATGATTCTTAATAATTACATTTGTAGAAATACAAAGTGTATTAACTTGTTTATGTGTCAGGAACGTGAGAAGATTGACCATCTGCTGTGGAGCCATAGATCCTAGGATGCATTTTACTGAAATAGAATATTAACATTTTTAATCAAATGTTTACAGAAAATAAATATTTCAGTTGGCCATCTGAACAATAAACGTATTTTCAAGCTTCGGTGGCTCTGCATTAGTCATAAAGAGGAAGTAAACATCAACAGAAACAAATCTCAGATCCTTGGGTTAACTCTGGGGTGTATTGAATGTAAAGGACTATACTTACAGAGCCATCAATTCACATCACAGAGATATGGCCCTGTGGCCTTTGTCACACTTGTCAATCAATCAGGTGGTAAGCAGGGAATCCTAGACGAGAGGGTACAGTCCTGAGTACGTGGATTTGTCTACCCTAACAAGGCTGCATTTGCTTTAATGACTCTGCCCAGTCACTAACGCTACCCTGTCCCCCAGAGGCAACATTTCAGAAGTGTCATAGAGAGAATGCAATTGCTAGGACTTCCAAAGTTTTCTTTCCTTTCTTTGAAATTAAGTTTCATATATTTCCAAGTGTGAGCTGACTGGCTTTTATAGTATAAGCTTTTCAGAGTAGAAGGTGAGCATCGAAAAACATTGCTTAGAATAACAACAATATTTTGTTGTATGGACAAGACAAAGCTATTCTTCACGGCAGGCATAAGGCTGTTGACCTAAATCACAGTTACCAGCCTGAGGATGGGATAGGAAATACCATGCTGGGTGGTATTGAGGTGTCATCTCATAGAACAATAAAGTTGTTGGGATTTTTTTCTGCTGCATCTTTTCAGAGGATGACAAAGTTCAGTGCTTGCAATTACTTAAGCTCCAACGTGCTGACTAGAGCCAAAGTTGCAACTTTAGAGATTTCCGCTGACAACAGAGCACATTCCTGTCTGTGAGAGAACTTGCTAAGGGCCCTATACAAAGTGCTGTGGCTGAGTGTAATTGCAACCATTGGGGTGGGGGGGTGGGGGGTGGGGGTGGGGATCAGGTCAGAAAGTCTGTCTGGTGGTTTCATACCTAGCTCACCCTCACGGGCAGCGATCCTGAACGTAATTTAAGTTTTCCTGAAGTAAAATGGTTACTGTAGGGCTTCAGACACGGCTTAGCCCTTAAGAATATTTACTGGTTGTGTGGAAGACTCCACTTTGGTTCCCAATATTAATAAGTACCATTGCTTACAACCATCTGTAACTCTGGTTCTAGGAGATCGGATGCCCTCTTCTGGCCACTGCAGGTATCAGATATTCACAGGGTGCACATAAATAAGTCCATTACGGCCAAACCCCCAAATAAAAGCAAACATAGAAATTAAAGCAGTTGATATAACAATCCACTTTCTCCGAGCATAAAAGTGGTCCGAAGTTAGAGTGGAATAATAAGACAGAAAAGGAAGTTTTGTCGAACGCTGCTAGTTTAAATGACTTTTACATATTGGGAATACTGACTCAGCAGGGAGAGCAATGAAAAAGGCATTTAGCTTTGGCTGTCAAGCCGCTGGGAAATATTACAGCTGGAATTTTCACTACAGACTATCCGTGTAAGTACTGAGCTAACATCCTTTAGGGCGAGCAGAGCCCCAGAGTTTATCCCCGTGTTTACAACCCTGCAGGTCAGCACTGCCCGATGGGAAATCATCTGAGCCACATACATAATCGTAATGTTCACTTCTTCTTCTTCTTCTTCTTCTTCTTCTTCTTCTTCTTCTTCTTCTTCTTCTTCTTCTTCTTCTTCTTCTTCTTCTTCTTCTTCTTCTTCTTCTNTTCTTCTTCTTCTTCTTCTTCTTCTTCTTCTTCTTCTTCTTCTTCTTCTTCTTCTTCTTCTTCTTCTTCTTCTTCTTCTTCTTCTTCTTCTTCCTTTTTCCTTTTGCACAATACATTTTACTTAACACAAGAGCTCAAAAAATATGTAGGCAATTTAAGAACTGATGCTAATAGAAAAGACAACGTTTATTTTCAGTTACACTGCTCAGGTTGGTCACAGTGCTGCCACTCAGGACACAGAGAGGTGGGCCACAATATACAGCTGTGAATGACCAGTTCATGAGGTACTGGAGTAACACAGGAAAGATTGTCAAATGAATAACAAGTACACTTAAGATTGTTTTGATATCATTACATATATGGAGTTTAATAAGCCAACATTTTTTCCAAAAAATAGTTTTTAAAAATTTAAGATTAAGATATAATCACATTTCTCCCTTCCCTTTCCTTCCTTCAAACACTCCTATATTTCCCTCCCCATCCCCTTCAAATTCATCACCTCTGTCACACTAATTGCGATTGCACTTATGTATCATATACTTCTGTATTTCTAAATGTCCATATGGTGTTACTTTATGTATGTTTTTAGGACTGATCTTTGGCACTGGACTATCAACCATTTGGTGTCTTATTCCCTGGGAAGACCACCTTTCCTATTACCAGCTTTCTTCTCTTTTCTGTAGTCCTTCACATAGGGTTGAGCCTTGTGAGCCTTTCCCAGTCCAGTTTAACATGATTACTGGTACCACCCTGGGTCAGCTCATGTTTGATCAGTCGTGTTGGTGAGCCTCTAATGGGTATAGCTTTTGATGTTCCTAGGGAATACGCTATCACAGCAAACTCACTGATTTTCTGGCTCTTATATTCTTTGCACCACCTCTTCAGTTCCCTGACCCTTAGATGTGAGTGTTTTCTAGATGTATCCATTGGGACTGGATTCTACATGATCTCTGCCTATGGCAAAGAAACATTTTCTTGATGAGGGATGAATGCTGTACTTATCTGTGGGTATAATAAAAAATGTTTATAGATTGTTGTTAGGAATCATTCGAGTTTCCAAAGGAGGGTGGCAATTAACAGTTCTACCCAGATATGTCAACTGTGAATCACAGTCAATAACCAGCATGGCACAGTAACCTTGAGGATGCACTAGTGCACACATACCTTGGGGTAACTAGCAGCTCCCTAACACAGATCTGCTCATCATCAGTGGAGTCTTACCTGGTACTGCAAACCTAAATAACTACTCAGTACTAGTGGAATCATGGTGACTGGAAAAGAATCTACAACCTCTAATTTATTACAAAATCTTTTAAATGGTAGTTGGGAATCATCAAACTTATCTGAAATTTAGAACAACATGACTTAAATTACTATTTTGTCTTGAATTATTACTTTGTTACCAGCTAATTGTAACTATTTTCCAAAATATTCATTGCCTCAAACTTGAGAAATAATTGTATTATATATTACATATAATTGTAATATATATTTATATGTATGTGTGTGTGAGAGTGAGTGTGTGTGTGTATGTGTGTGTGTGTGTGTGTGTGTGTGTGTGTGTGTATAATATACATACTAACTAAGCTTTCTTGGGCTTTTTATTAACCCTAACCCCAAACTAGTTTTAGGTATATTTTTAGTTACAAGTTAAAAGTATATCTCAAGGAAATTTACTCTAGAGAAATTATAGAAATGATTGCTTTTGTTTGATTATATTTTTAGGTGTGATAATAAATTATATGCTGGTATCTAAAAGTGAAGACTTTGTAGGTAGAAGGTGCTCATATCAAATATGTTTGTCCAAACAACATCCACAATAAGGCGTTCTCCTTAGTTTTAACAACAACAGTAAAAATTACAGATGGAAGAAGATATGGTTGAAATTTTATGTACATCTTTCAGAGAAATGGGTGAGGAATGAATTCGGTATACAAGCACTATACGGTGTTTTCAAAGAGCTAATAACAGTGAAGAAATAGGGTGTCTTCAATGCTATATGTGATAGGTGTAGCACAAAATTGCAAACTCGGTAGCTTTGCATGAACCACTTTAAAAGATATTACATGAGAACATCATAGGGCTACAGGGGAAGAAATAATTGCTTACTGAAGGAATATTTTATTATGATAAAAAGACAAGGTTATTTTAATCAATTCACACATTGTTCCTCTCTGTGAAGAAGCTGGTTTTGATCATTTCTCAGCAGGGTAACTAGAAAGGAGTCTTTTGACTAGTTGTGTGGAGGCGCTTAGGTAGCATAGGTCAAGCATTTCGTTTATAATCCAAATATATATGAATGACCTAAATAGCCCTCTTGTTTTTCCACTTTCTATTTCAGTTACCTGACATCATCATAAATATTGAAGCGTGAGGCTAAGGATCTGGAAAATCAGTTGCTACACTTAAGGTGTTATTTCCACATCATTTTGCTCATCTACCACATTCTGCAGCAACTGTCAGAACTTTCAAATGATGTATCTTAAAATTAAGTTTTAGCAGGTTAAATGAAAGCATATCTAACACAGAGACTTGGGGTCTTTCTGCCTAAATGTAAGAGTTCTCCGGCCAGTTAGAGGTGACAAAAGGGACCCAGCTACTGTCTGATTTCAAAGTCGGTAGACAACCTTTCTCATAGTAGCAGATATTTTACTTATATTACTTTATATTTAGTTTCCTTGCCTGAGACAGTACAAGCTAACAGTATCTCCCCAAAGTAAATATAGTAGTTCTCTTATTCTCAGACTTGGGGGTGGTTTTGTGATTTTTTTCTTTTTCTCTTTCAAAATATACAAGTCATCTTCTGCAGCAAAGCATCCTTGTCAACGCACTTGTCAGCCGACTTTAAAAAGAATTGTCTGAGAAAAAAATAAAAAGTAAATTATTTAAGTGGAGTTGTAGAGGAAGCTTGAAAGAATTCTGTTTGGAAGGTTTCTTTGCTTCTCTTTGCCAATGGAAGGCAGGTCTGCATCCCTTGCTAGTGAGCTGCTGTCATAACTCAGGCTGACAGTTCACATTGAAAATTCTGTTTTCCTCTTTCCCAGGAAAGCAAGTCAAAGTTAAGCCAACAAACTGTTCTTGGCAAGTGCCTTACTGCTGAGTCCTCTCCCTTAAATTAGCCGTTTGGGATCTTTGTGGCATCTGTGAATGGGTTTCCAGGGCTGGGGACAACAGATTTAAGAGGGTACTAAACACTGAAGGAAACAAGAGTGGGTCCTCTCTGATGAATCCTGTGGTCGGGTGACATCATAACTTTACAAAAAAAGGGAGAAGACTCTTGTAGTGTTGTGTGGAGGAAGCAAAGAGAAACGACTTGTCTGAAATTGCTCATGAAAAGTTTTTTTTTTTTAAGCTACAGTTGAATTTGGTAGGGAGCTGTAGTCTGTCAAATATATTACAGCTAATGAGATTCTATTACAGAGGATGAATGAATTGGGGGAAAGCCTCTCCGTATGATATAGCTCTTGTGGAGTGACTGATAACAAGATAGCTATGTTTTTATTTTGTTTCTCAGAGCTGTCCCGCCAGTGAGAAGCTTGGATCACTGTAATAAACTTTGCCAACGTAGTTATGAGAAGTTAATCGATGAATAAGTCAAGGGAGCTGCATAGCCAGGATTTACTTGATGAAAAGCTAGTAGAAAAACTCAAACCCTAGACATGGAAGTGAACAAGTATGGACAACGATTCTATTCACAGTGGCTTAAAAATGAATTGTTTTGTAAAAAGATGCACATTTCTTTTCCCTTATATTTTTATTAGCATATATAAGTTTAAAAGATGAGTATTACTTTGATTAATAATGCACGTATACTACTTACCTTGATCCTATTACTTTCTCAATGTCTTCTCTGTCCTCTCCCACCTCCAATAGGTCTGTTCTTCTTTCCAAATGGCCATCCATCTACTTCTTCATCTTTTTTTTCAATAAGACTTTTAGTAAGGTCTCCTGAATACTAAATATAAAAATTTTATTTCCTGACAGTTTTCCTCCAACTTTAGAGGATCTTTAATGTACCACATTGCAGTAATTTTATCAAAATATTAAATCACTAACAATTACATTATAACCATGGACACGTCTTAGCCTACCTATATTAAATATGAAATAAATATGGGGATTCCATAAATATAGCAAATACATAAAATGTCTATACATTTTTGTTTTTCTTATCACACATATTCATATGTATCCACCATAGCTATGTGGAACAGTGCTGTTCTGCTAACTAACTTATCTGTAGATAGTACAGTATTTGCAAGACCAGTTCATTAAGGTTAATTTGTTCAAAAATATTAGAATCATTAATTTCTGGCTTCTAGCTAATGGCTGTTCTCAGCCAGCATCTTGCTTCATCATTAGTGTCACCGGGATTATAACTCACACCCAACTGTTTTTACACTACCTAATAGAATCAATTGATGCAATGGTTGATAAGATGTTCTTTTGCATTTTGTCATCACACTAATGTACATGGCTTAAAGGCATTGGTATCCATAATGTGGGGCAGTTTTGTAGGAGACTGGAGTAGGCTGAAGCTGCAAGGGCCATTTTCATAAAATATTAATGAAATTGAAAAATACACTGGGGTTGAAGGCTTGTCTGCTAAATGCAAGGTAAAATCTATTCTGTTCTGCTTTCTGATGACTGTAATTAGCAGCCCTAATTAAAAATTCAAACCTTGTGTATATTTGAAAGCATGAATCTTAGCTCGCATCGTGTTTATTTCCTTTCCAAAGTATTTTATTTTACAACACTAATTGAAGAGGATCCTTCCTAGTCCGACAGCCGCAGCTGGCTGGAGCCAGTTTATGTATCCAGTCTCTCAAGACTACTTCCTTTTGTAAGCAATAAAACATCTTTAAAAAATATGTATGTGCTCTGTATGAGCCATTAACTCTGTGCCACCCAGCCCACGGTGTCCTCTCCACCGACATTGTTTTCTTGGTTTTTTTTTCCCCCTTTCTCCCACCCCCGTCACTTAAATGTGACCTCTTTGAAGAGGCTGCTTTTTCCCCGATCTTCAATATTTAATGTGGATTTACTTACATTAAATGGCCACCTTACTAAAAGAGCGGAGACCCACTTCTGACATTATTTATGAACCACATACACTGTGCAAAAATATGGAAGGAATTGCATGGGAATACCTATTAGTTCTGGTAGAAAAATCTACTGTTTAACATTGTTCTCTAAACTTAGCTTCGAATTTGTGGCCAGAATGTTGAGGCCTCACTAGGGAAGCAGGGACAGCAACTGAAGTCGGAAGGGATTAGACTCAGCTGCTGAGAGAGAAGAAACACCAGGTGGAATCCCAGCCAGAGCTGGAAAGGAGTCAAAGTCAGAGTACAGCCCTGCCCCTCCAACCCTGCAACCAAAAGGTCAGGAGTATGAAACATCCTCTAAAGTCGATGAAAAGAAATTTTCATTAAAATAGCATCAATTTGTGGGAGGGAGAGAGAGGAGAG
>NC_034597.1:92507234-92547541 GCF_900095145.1 Mus pahari
TAGGCTTTGAATCTAGCTGGGAGAGTAGATGTTTCTCAGGCCTGTAATGCATGCAATTCAGATCTCACTCATCTCCTTTGGTGATATGTCCATTTTATATGTTGTTGGGTTTCTGGACAAAGGTTTCCTGCTAATAGACAGAGACTGACCTGAACATAGTTCAGGGTCATAAGACTCTGGGTGATGAGAGACAGGATGGTTAGCTTGCTGGCTTTGTATTGGTTTACATAAATTGCAAAAGTATTTTTTTGTTTACAAATATGTATTTGTTGATTGCATGTTGCCATTTATTTTAAAGCAGTTCAAAGAAACAAACTTTATCTTTTACGAGTTGTTTGGGGGCTAGAGTATTGGCTCAGTGATTAAGAACACTTGCTTCTCTTCCAGAGAATCCAATTTCAGTTCTCACTGAGAAGTTCACAACTGCCTGTAACTCCAGCTCCCAGGGACTGAAAACCTCTCCTTGCTTCCCTACACAACTGTATTCACATGAACAGGCCCACACACTGACAAATAAACATACAATTACACGTTAAGAAATAAATTGCAAGCAAAGCATTCATAGTGGATATTAAAAACTAATGTAGGGACAAGACAGATCTCACAAGAAAGAAATGGATCCTCCAGTGTCCTATGAACTCCTAGAAAGGGCTTCATGAATAATAAAAAATTAAGAACTCACTCTTATGTTAGTATACACATGTAATGCCATATAGAAAGAAAGAAATAGGAGAATTGTCGTATGTATGCGCAGTCTGGTATACATAGTGAGTTCTAGGCTGAGCTACACAGGGAGATCTTGATTCAAGAAACAAACTTAGAAGTTGGAGAGGAGGCACTCTCCCTGAAGTTATGTTCATCTCCCTCTCTCAATTATGTTTATTGGACTTATCATGTGAGTCCACTATTGTGCATATGTGTGTGCATCTGCTTATATGTGTTCAGACCCGTGGTTGAAGATCCAGTCAGGTTCTTGAGACGAAATGTACACAGGAACGACCATGCACAGTCTTGTTAATGCTGTATTATTCATTCTCTAAGATATTTCTTTCAAAATGTCCAAAGTACCTTCCTACATGCTAAATTATTAAATAACCCTCAGAACCTCACTATGAGGAAATCAGATTTGCAAAGATGACGGGACAAGAAAGGGAAAGCTGAATCCCATGCGTGCAAAGCAACCATGCAGCCACACAGGTGAAGATGGCAATTTCTAACTGCCAAGGTAGAGAGTGGGAATGTCAGCCAACCAGTCTCCTCCCTGGAATTATTCCTCTCTTCCCCCTCCCCTGCATAGTCACATCCAAAGCCTATTCATTTATCCGTTATGTTCCCTGCCATAGAATAGGCAGACACGTAGATGCTAAGATAAACACATCTGCATTCCCTAAATTTTACCATTGGCCTGTGATTAAACCTTGTACCCTAGAACATCTTAATGAAATTAATTGGTGGTGCTTAAAAGCCAAGCTGATACCTGCTTCAGTTAGAGATACCTACGTTATGCTAGAGCTTCTGCTCTGCAGTCACCGTTGAATTCCCTAACCCTGGAAGCACAGGACTACACACCTAGTTTCTATTCAGCCAGAACACCCACAACACTGAACAATGTGGTGTGAAAAAAAATGTGTCAGGAGACTAACATATGGGGAAAAAATGACAGACAAGTGGTGAAATGTAGCTCTTAGTGTGGTCATCTGTGCTTGGTCAGCCTGTGGACCTCGGTTCCACCGTCATGGTCCCATGCTGATGTTTACAAACCACCTTCTTGTAGACAAAGTTTAGATTATCCAACTATTGTGACCAATGCTACCAAATTAGATTTCATGGGTCATTTACACTCTAATGGATGTATTCTTCTGAAAAATGTCTTGGCTTATCTTACCTATTTTCTACATCCTATAGCCCACCCTAACCCTAATCCCTTCAGTTAGAAGAGGACAACGGTATGTCTCTAGTTTCTTTTCATTAAGAGAGGGATCACAGGTTACCTTCTTCCTCAGAGAGGTCTAAACTGAGTACCACGTTAATGGCCTTGGACACCCCCCCCCCCCCCGCGCTTCAACATTGACTTCAATATTGGTTTGATTTGGTGCATTATTCTTGGGGTAACTTCAGTTGATCATATTTCTCCCGTTGATTGGTTTGCTTTCTTGCTCAAAAACCTTTTAAGGAGACACTATGGACCCCCCCCAAATAGTCTATAATCTCTTGGTCTGACTTACGACTGTAGTTTCAACTGCAGTACACGTCTGGCACATCGAATTCTACTGCTTTGCTAGGGACTATTTCTTCTGCCTGGAAGAACCCTCCCTCTATTTTTTTTATTTTTTTAACCAAATAAGGCCCCGCTCCTAAATGGGATGTTATCTGAAGTAAATGGCTGATGGAGGAAGGAGTGTCAGTGCCCTTCAGAGCTACAGTACCTCACAGATTTGCCCATAGTCCAAAGGATGATGTTGTACACATACATATGTGGGTGATGGTAACAATTTCCTTTGGGATAGAATCATCCATCTGGTAGGAAGGTTCATGATCATGACATTGGATGTTCTAAAGGGAGGTAAAACATTCCATCCTGTGGAGGAGCCCCTTAAGTTCATGAAGCAAACAGTTTAAAGGCCTCAGGAAGTCCTTGAACCTGACCAGATACCCAGGGTCCACCCTCCCGAAGCAGTAAAGACTACAAAGAGACCCAAATCCTCAGAGCCGTCAAGCCAGCTGTAAGAGACAGAAACCATCTGAGCTGCCTAGAAGAGGCTCAGACAAGATCAGCTACCTAGCAGGAAGAGAAATCAGAGAAGCTGCAAGAAAGAAGGAGAGACCGGCTGAACATCCTAGAACCGCAGATCAGCCAAGCTAACCGTGGGGCTCAGACCGACAGCCGGGAAGAAGACTCTCCAACCTCCCAAACTTCATTTTGCAGCGTGCTCTGGGTTCCTGAGTTTCATGACCTCGCCCACGTTAGAGGGGCTTTAACTGTTGCAGCAGTCTTTGGTATTTTTTCTCCTCTAAGCCCATATTCCTGTAAGGAAGTGCTCAGAGTTGCAGGTGTTCTGGCTGAATAAAATACTAGGTGTCTAGCCCTGTGCTTTCAGGATTAGAGAATTCAATGTGAACCGCAGAGCAGAAACCCTCGGATAATCTAACTTAAGCAGTGTATCAGTTTGGCCTTTTAGCAGCACCAACTAAACTCGCCAATAAACTCACTAATTCACCCAACTAGACTTGATGGCATCCATGCTTTTGTCTGCCTTTGGTTCCTTATCTGATAGATACACTTGCCCAGGAATATTTTCATGCCACAATGGGCATTACTGACTGTACTCAGTGGCTATCACACAAAAACAAGAACAAGATGTAATAATGAGGTGCAGAGGAAGATGTCTGCCAAGGCATGGAAGACAGAGTAAGGAGGATATCATCATATCATTATATTCACATACAAATCTACTGAAGGATTCAGACATAGCTATATAGGCATACGGATGGATGAAGGTACCTATAACTCCAGCATTGGAGGATTAAGACAGGCAGATCTCAGAAACCTCTAGATGTTTCTAGAGAGACTTCCCCCATCAGCAAACTCTCGCTTTAGTGAGAGACCCTGTCTCAAGGCAATGAAGCAACAAGGTGAACAGTGTTGGAGGAAGGCATGTGGCACTCTGCTCTGATGTGATGTCCATACTCACTCACATGGGATGGACACACACACACACACACACACACACACAAACACACAGAGACACACACAGACACACAGAGACACACACACACAGACACACACACACACACACACACACACACGGTTATCACATAGGGAAAGATCCTGTTCTGGTGTCCATATTCACTCTCACAGAAGCTATACATTCCCACCGCCATACAAGAATTATACAGAGAAAGATGCCAAGACAAGGTTAGAACAGGTCTCCTGTGCGGTAGTATTTCTGATACTCTAGATATTTTCGAGTCTTCGGCCTTCCAGCCGGGCAATGAACTTGTTCCTTTCCCAACACAGACTAAGTAACTCTTTGGTGTCTAGGTATATTAACTAATAGTTGGCAATTAAAAACCAATTCCCCAGTTTAATTAATAAAATATTTTGAAATTTCATTTAATTGCCTTATTAAAGAAATAGTAAATCAATATTGATCCAACTTTATGAATAATGTTACAATATTAAAATAGAATTTTTTAAATCTTGAAACACATGTATTCTTTTTTTTTCTTTTTTGTATTAGATATTTTCTTTACTTACATTTCAAATGCTGTCCCCCTTCCTGGTTTCCCCTCCAAAAACTTCCTCTCCCCTTCCCCTTCCCCTGCTCACCAACCCACCCACTCCTGCTTCCTGGCCCTGGCATTCCCCTACACTGGGGCATAGAGCCTTCACAGGACCAAGGGTTTCTCCTCCCATTGATGACCAACTAGGCCATTCTCTGCTACAAATGCAGCTGGAGCCATGAGTCCCACCATATGTACTCTTTGGTTGGTGGTTTAGTCCCTGGGAGCTCTGGGGCGTACTGGTTGGTTCATACTGTTATTCCTCCTATGGAGCTGCAAAACCCTTCAGCTCCTTGGGTTCTTTTTCTAGCTCCTTCATTGGGAAGCCTGTGCTCAGTCCAATGGATGTCTGTGAGCATCCACTTCTGTATTTGCCAGGTACTGGAAGAACCTCTCAGGAGACAGCTATATCAGGCTCCTGTCAGCATGCTCTTGTTGGCATCCACAATAGTGTCTGGGTTTGGTGATTATATATGGAATGGATCCCCAGGTGGGGTAGTATCTATATGGTCATTCCTTCAGTCTCTGCTCCACACTTTGTCTCTGTAATTCCTTCCATGGGAGTTTTGTTCCCCCTTCTAAGAAAGATCGAAGTATCCACACTTTGGTCTTCCCTCTTCTTGAGTTTCATGTGGTTTATGAATTGTATCTTGGATATTCCAAGCTTCTGGGCTAATATCCACTTATCAATGAGAATGTGTGTATTCTTAACTGGCTGTTGGGGAATTGTATACATCTGAAACACATGGAGGTCATAGAAAAACTTACAGAAATCAGCTTACTCCCATCTCACAGGGGTTCCAGAGACCAAACACAGGTCAGCAAGCTTAACTGCAAGCACATTTAGCCACTGGGCCATCTAACTGACCCAAATCATACATTGGGATATTTTAATCTTAACAAGGGTTTCACTAGAACCTATTGAAATTTGTCACCATTTACTTCATTCAATATAAGTAGAACTATGTTACTTCAGGGGGGAAAATTGATCTTTGAACCAAGATAAGTTTTTCTATGGATTATTTTAAAGTGTTTTTAGGTCATTATTTGTTGGCATTTTAACCATGGATATAATTTACCAATATCTAAGTAAATAGTGTAGACCAGGTATCTTGGATTCAGAGATTTTGTTTTAGGCCAATCAACTATGTATTATAGAGGCTATGCCGTCAGATAATACAATAGGGAAAAATTGTTGAATTTGGATGGGTGTTATTAATGAAATCATAGCACATTATGTTCATATTCATCCAGTCTGAGTGTTTAAACGTCGCTTTGGTTCACCTTTTCTCTCTTGGTTCTGTCAAGGCTGACTCTGCAGCAGCTCTTGGAGCCCATGATGGTATCTGTCCATCTCACGCTTTAGAGTGCATTCCCCAGCACTGAACACAAAGTGTCACTGTGACTGCATGCTAATACTCCCAAACCTGATAAAACTTTGACAAACTTGGAGAATTACATTTACTTGCAAGTTTCTGCTTTATATCTGAAGCTTTCATGATTAATCATCTGATTTAATTTAGATGAGATTTGAATGTTAATTATTCTATATCTTTCTCTTTCATATAGTGTAAGGTAGAATGTCGACCTTTTTTTTTTTTCTTTTTGTAGCTTAAGAAAGACAGAAAGAAAACATGAATATTTGGAACACTTCAGTTTTCCTGTCTGATGATATGAAAATAAAAAATTGGTCTGGAGAAGTTAATAATGACCCTGCTGCACGCATTGTAGACTGGAATATTCCACGTGCTTTATCACTGTCATAGAAAATGATGTTCTGTACAGAACTGTGAATAGACAGACACAAATCCCTAAATACACACCACACCACGGGCGAACAGCTGAGCTAGATGAAACCCAAGTTCTTAAAACCTGCCACTTCCTTCTCAAAAGCTTTTCTCTATAGAAAACATATTCTGGGAACACACATCTATTTTTTAATGCAGTTTCAACTGTAAACAGGAAGGTTTGACTATTTTACTTTCCAATATACCAAGGTTGATGTTCCCTGTTTCCAGATGCATAGATTTCTTATAGAAACATCTATGAATAGCATCACTGCAAATACACATTTTTGTTACAACATCTGCTACAGGTGTTTGGCTTGTTGCACACACTAAACGTTTTGATAATGAATTAGTATTTGTTGCTTTCAAATCACAACAGCTAATTAAACATTATGTATTTTTATAGAAAAACTATGAAGATGAGTTTCAGGATTCATATTTTAAGATTCTCTCTATATATCTGTGTTGGGGCAATTTTGCTACCTGTAATTGCTTACTTCATTTATTTATCTCAAGCAATTTTCATTTAAACCAGTCCCTGAAGATAGCTTCCTCCTGCCTCATCACTACCATATTCTGAAATTATTTTTTCCCATGATTACATTAACACGGTGCTTTATTGATTCTTATTGAGGTACTAGTTTGCAGCTAGGACAATATGCTGGATTAATCTTCATGTGCTAATCAGCATGTGCCTTTGTAGAAAAGGTACTAATTAATAAATGTCTACTAAAATTCTCCCCTATGTCTGCTGTATTGTCCCTGGGAAGTTTATTTAACCTTGGCTTATTTATTTTTCAAACTCTCTGCTAGTGAAAAAGGCACTGTAGTAATTACTTTAAAATAATGAATTGTTTTAGAATTATTGTTAATCTTTCCAACAGTAACCAAACTTTGAAATATTATTTGTAATAAAATTGAAAGTGGGCCAATAGTTTTAGGAAAGCCTCAAGGGGAAGCTTCTCTTGATTTGTACTTGTGGATCAAAGGTCTGGGTTGACTTTTGGAGAAATATGTCTGAGGGTTTTTAACCTGTGTAAAATTTCAAGGAAATTACAGAGATGAGGTCTTCGCTATTTTTCACCAATATCAGAAAATCATATTAGATGCTTGGTTTTGAAGGCTGGAATTCTGTATGATAGAAATATGTAACTTCATTTTAAGGTTCAAGATGCGCTTTAGTCTTACAATTTAAAATTAAAGTATTTGCTCTCATAAGATACATAGAGAGATACAGATATGCCGAGATATATGAGTGAATGAAGCTGCAGACACCTAAGGAAATATTGTCATGCAGCTGAGCTGACAGTGATGCTGGGTGATATGCTCCACAGTGCAGAGAAATCGGTGATTACCATTGCAAAAAATGCAGGGAGAGACATCACTAGGATGACACAGCAGAAACATTGACTGGGGCACACTGTTCTGGCCTTGGTTTCTCATACATCCCTCAGGAAGCACCCTGAGGCCATCTCCAAACAGCTCTGGAACCATCCATCACCTTCCATTTGTTTCTAATGCTTCTGTACCTGGTTCCCTCTTAGATGACTTTTGCAAATCCAAGTTTATATTTCCTGGTAAAGCAATAACAATTTATTTTTTTCTGTGTCTTCCATTTAAGGTGCAAGTGCTTATTAGCAGTTTTATTTGGGTGGATATACTGTAGGGGTGATGGAAAATATTGATACACAAAAACTGTATAAAGAGAGGAAAGTTATTTCTCACAAGTTATAAGCTTCTTTGTCATTTCTTAGGCTCGCCTAAATCTCTTTAACACTAGAAATTAGAACTTTGACCAAGAGACCCAGAAAATCTATAAATGATAATATATTATAATACTATTAGCCCATCACTCCAGAAATACCACCACTTCAAACTGGCTTAACTTACATCTAAAACTCTCATCTAGAAGTATATCAATAATCTCAAATTCCTTTTCCTTTAATATTCAGAACACTATGAGGGTATTGCTGATATTCATTTATCATCAGATTATAAAACTTCATTCTACTCTAGTTCTATTCAGATTATAACATCATCCAAATTCTTCATGTTTAATCTGATCTTGCTGTCTCTTCAATATTCTCTTCGCTAATCCATGAGAAATACTGCCAGTCAATTACCTGTGCCTTCTTCTCTTTTAGCATCCCTGGCTTCCTTCATTTTTCCTCAGAGCATCCTGCTCTTCGTATTGACCCAGATAGTTCACATAAGGGTTTGAGATCGCTTTCCTTTTCTCATGTACTGGGTGCTGGCTTTTATGGCATGTTCCTTTCTACATACTGAGTATCTTATAAAGGGAACTTAAAAAAAAAAACAGCTTATAAAAGGGACCATTTAGTTAGGAAATTGCTTTCAGTTTATGAGTGTTTGTCCATGGTCATTATGTTGGGGAGTATGGCAACAGGAAGGCACAGTGCTGGAGCAATTGCTGAGAGCACATATATGACTCATAAATTGCAGAGAGAGAGAGAGAGAGAGAGAGAGAGAGAGAGAGAGAGAGAGAGAGAGAGAGAGAGAGATCCTATATAAGCAATAAGCTGTTGAAGCCTCAAAACCCAAATCTAGTGATAGACCTTATCCAACAAGGCCAAACCTACTCATATAGAGCCACACTTCCTAATCCTTCCCATGTAGTTCCACTGATTGGGACCTAAGCATCAACACATGTGATCCTATGGGGAGGGCATTTTCTTCAAACCACCACTGTGAGTATGATGAATAGCCAGCTTTTCCCTCTTTGTCATGAACATCTTCTTCCACTTCAATCAGCTTCACACTCCTTCCTAAGTGATAAGGTAGCACAAGAAAATTCCACTGAGCAACTTTTCCTGTATAAGAACAATGCAAGCAGGACATATGGCTTCCCCAAGAGAACATAGCATTCATTTTAACTACACAAGACTGAATTTATTTCACATGAGGCAAGTGTACCTGCCATCAAATCAGAATTCACAGACACGAATTTGGCCAAGAACAATGAGGTCCTATTTTTAGAAGTAAATACAATGGTCAAAGTAACGATCCACTATTTTTTCCCAAGTGTATTTGTGTTTCAATATAATGCATCCATATAATTCAGTTTATTTTTGAGAGTAAATAGAACTTGAGATAAAAGAAATAAGGAATAAGTGTTCCTTTAGACAAACAGGGATATTTAGTCACTCTGCTTTGAGTAGATTGACTAGCATCAAACCATATAATCATTTTGTTGATTCTACATAATTTTCAAATACTTGGGCAAAGACTGCTAATGTTAAGGGTTCTAGATAAGGGAAAACTAAGGTCATGTAGATCAGATCCGAGCACAGTACATGAGTGGCAACTGTGTTGTGTCCCAACTTCACTACCTTAGCCAAATACCGCTTTGTCTCCACTCTCTTGTGTGTAAATGGGAATCAGTATAGCAAAACCTCCAAGAATAAAATGGAACTTGTGAGTTCCCAATAATACTTAAGACTAAAAATGGGTCGGATGTGAGGGTGTCCACACACTAGAGAGACTTACTTAATCGTTTCCATATTCTTCCATGAATATGAACAACATCTAATATCTATTAGCGTTAAGTTTGCAGTAGAGTCCCAGAAAATATTTTGAACAAAAAAAGACCAATTGTAGGCCTGAGATGCAAATGCTTGAATGGAGCCCAGAGGAGACACAAAGATACAGAGGTTCACAAAGACATACAAGCCTACACACTGACCCTGTTTTCCTCATGTGAAAACCAACAAGCCCCATTTCGCTGCCATGAATGCTTTGGTTTCTCTCTCACTAAGCTGTTTAGTGAGTGAAGATGAGAATTTCCTTGTTTGTTGGCTCTTTACCAGCCACAGTGAACTAGCAGCATTGCCAAGTATGCTGGTCTCTCTACGCTCGCAGGCTGACCTGGAGAAGTCACCCCTAGCCTTCTAAGGGCAAAGTGTTCCCTGAGCTGGCAGAGGGTCTGGGCTCACAGGTAGTGGAAAAACAACTAGAAAAAAAAGACACCTGAAAACACCACTCCAGTTAATATTTTGCCTATGGGAGACCAAGGTTATTTTTATTTATCATGCTTGACAGGTACCCAAGAGAAACAGAATATAACCTCATGTGTAGCAAATACAAGACAAAAACATGACGATCTCTAATGCATGGAGGCAGGACCTGGAGGACACAGGCTCCTAACTTTTCTCCACAGCTCATGAGCCATTTGCTATCATGTTGAGCTTGTTAATTTTTACAACCAAAATTACCATTGAATTTTGTCCTTTTGTGTATGTGTGTAGAGGAAGGAATTCAACTTCTCCTGCTTGTAAAACAACTATTGCTTTGAAAGAGAGGATGTAACAAGAAAGGATGATGATGGACTTTATCCATCCTAGGCCAGGTTTAGAGTTCTATGTGTTGGGGTCAAGCGAGGCATCATTATATATTTATTGGATGTTGTTGAAGAAATTAAGGTAGAAACTGCACTGATGTTATTTAAGGTTGTTTTACATTTAAGTTATTAGATTTGAATTCACAAATACTAAAAAAAAAATGTTAGCTTGATATCAGTGAATGTTCACACTCTTTTCATGACATTAAAGAGCAAGGATACTAGATTTACAGGATCTCCAGGTTTTAGACATGCCTCTCTATTTATCAACGGAGGAGGAAGGTCCCAGAGCTTAGATCATACCCAGTCTCAGACCCAAAAGATAAAACACAAATCAAGGCTTTATTTCCAGAGCAGCCTGTTTTGTACAGCACAATGATGTCTGATAAAGGGCACTCTTGGAAAGGGTGTGATAGCTAAAAGGGTAAGCAACATGATAGCTGCCAGAGTTTGGGGAGAGTGGGGTACACAGGTGACTCAGAAAGCTCCATCAGTGGAAATTATGTTACAGTTAAATAGATGGCAGGCATTCTTGTGTGTCACACAGTGGGGTGACAAGATAAGGTACTGAGTATCTGAGGAAACTAGAGGAAAATTTTTGAAGTTTTATACCATGAGGAAAAGACAAATATCTGAGAAACCTTGTTTAAGTCTTTAAGCCTTATACAATTGTGTATGTGTGTATGTATGTATGTATGTATGCATGTATGTACATATGTGCATACAGAAGTGGTCCATAATATCCCATTAATGTGCATAATTTTATGTATCAGTTAAAATAAAGTTAACTTCCTAACATAATGAAAGAAAAACTATTTAACATTATGTGAAACCACAAAAGTGTGTTTACTCCTTTACTTATTGTAATTAAACTAACAAACTAATGGAAAACACACATCCAAAGGCAGTAATTTCGTGAGATAGATGAACAGGGTACCTCTTTCTGCCACCTCTCCCAAGCCCTGCCCCCTCAACTCATGGCTCCCATTATGAATGACCCACACTAACCCACCACGCTGGAAGTTTAAGACTTCCTCCAGACTCGTTTCTCCTTCTCTCCTATCCCATAAGTCTTGCCATCATTCCTTCGAGGGGGGTTGTGTTTCAATCTGAAATAATTAATTTCAGTTATTTCTTTTAAAAAGTTCTTTTCAGAGCCGGGCGTGGTGGCTCATGCCTTTAATCCCAGCACTTGGGAGGCAGAGGCAGGTGGATTTCTGAGTTCTCTGAGGCCAGCCTGGTCTACAAAGTGAGTTCCAGGACAGCCAGGGCTAAACAGAGAAACCCTGTCTCGAAAAACCAAAAAAAAAAAAAAAAAAAAAAAAGTTCTTTTCAAATGAAGGCCAAGGTTCTCTCTCTCTCTCTCTCTCTCTCTCTCTCTCTCTCTCTCTCTCTCTCTCTCTCTCTCTCGTTTTTCTTAAATTATATTTCACCTATTGCTATGTTTGGAAAATATGATTGTTTCAGGTTTTGATAGATGACCAGTTGAGCATTCAAAATAAGTATCTATATATTTAAGTTATACCTGATATTCTCAATGCCTATTGAGTTTCCCAAGCAACTCTGGAAGATTCTGGCCAGAGCGGAGCACATTGCCTCATTCTGAAATTCATTTGGGAACAGAGCACCGCTGATCGCCTCAAGGAATAAACTTGAAAGTAAGAGATTTGAGATGAGAACACGGAGCGAGTTCTCAACTTCACTCCTGTGTTGCTAAGAAAACAGAAACTTGGAACAAGTGAGGAAATGCGCAGGGTTTGTTGCAATGAAGAATCTGACTTCTAAGTCTATCGGGATTGAAAGTTGGAAATCCCCCATGCCATGGGCAAGGACGAGCACTCGAAGTGGAAATGACGTAGAGCAACAGTGATTGTGTACAGCTGGGAAAATGAGGGACGCAATGGTCGGCTGGAAGGTAGCAGGAAAGGATGCAATGGAGTCTCACCACATCCAGGGAAGAATTCCTTGTAGACTTTTCTCAATAAGAAAGAAAGAAAGAAAGAAAGAAAGAAAGAAAGAAAGAAAGAAAGAAAGAAAGAAAGAAAGAAAGAAAGAAAGAAAGAAAGAGATGTCCTAAGCCACAAATCATCAGTATGAAAGTTTTCATATAGTAGTAACTTAAAATGTTACCAACAAACACCCACACTACTGCTGATGCCAAAAAGCGCTTGCTGACAGGAGCCCGATATTGCTGTTCCCTGAGAAGCTCTGCCAGAGTCTTACTGATACAGATGCAGATACTCATAGCCAACCATCAGAATGAGCCCGGGGACTCCAGTGGAAGAGCTAGGGGAAGGACTGAAGGAGCTGAAGGGGTTTACTACCCCATAAGAAGAACAATATCAACCAAAAAGACCCTCAGAGCCCCCAGAGACTAAGCCACCAACCAGAGTACACACAAAGGGAGCCAGGACTCCAGCTGCATATGTAGCAGAGGATGGCCTTATCTGACATCAATGGGAGGGGAGGAAGGCTTGATGCCCCAGCGTAGGGGGATGCTAGACTGATGAGGTGGGAGAGGGTGGTTGGGTGGGTGGGTGGGTGGGTGCACACCTTCAAAGAGGCAAAGAGGAGGGGATAGAGGGAGATGGGATGGAGGGGTTGTGGAGGGTAACCAGAAAGGAGGATAACATTTGAAATGTAAATGAATAAAATGAATAATAAAAAATGTTACCAACAGGACACAAGCATTGAATAACTTTCAAAACACATAATTATTAATTATTATATGTCATGTTGAATGTTTAGAAGCTGCCAATATCCATTAAGCTGTTATATCATACAGTAACTTTATCAATTATCTCATCATATTATAATAAAATTTCAAAGCTGTTTCTGACTAGATAATTAAACTCCATCCTACAAAAGAACTGCTCTAGCTTGCCCTGGATATCTGCATCCCATAATGGATACCATAGTGAAAGATTTCTTACCAAATTTATTACGGCTTTTAATAAACTCTTCCCTCTATATAAAGTCTGTGCTGGCACACTTGGTTGTGTGACTTGGAGAATAAAAGGATTGTGTATTTAATTCTGAAAGATAATAAGATATATTAGCCAATTTTTTACTTTAAAATATGCTTATTCTAACACGTATGAGAGTAAGCAGATAAACCTGCCAACATTTATTCTTTTATTCAAAGAATTAGCTATAATATATTTTGGTGACACTATTCCAAGGTCTCAGCATAAATGTGGGAAGATGAAATGCAGAATCATAATGAACTTGCCATCAAAACTTGATCACACTAACTTCCTTGAGATATCCTGGAAAATTGAATATGCCTGCCACCCTGTACTTTTGCCCACTCTTACATTATATTGTAGCCAAGGGTGGCCCGAATCTTTCACAGTAGACAAAATGGCCCAATGAGGCAGGAGTGTGCAGCCAAGACAACAAACCAAAATTCGTACAGTGTGGACTATGACATTTCTACTGTCACTGGAGCCTTGCTGTCAATGACACATGGATCATGTCTGAATACAAAGCATGTTTCCTGAGACTGTGATAAAGTCTAAAGATGGAAACTACTTTTAAACATCAGACTTAGAGACCCTGTATATGTTTAAAACTTTGGTGTATCAGGATACTGTTAAAAGACATTGTGTCTTTGACTACTGTGTTAATATGTTTCATCTCTGTTAGTTATAGTCTAATGAGTTGAATGACTCTATAGCCCTGTGTCCTTTATAAACACAAGATATATACCATATAGTACTTATAAGAAAACCATTAAAATTAACAAGCTCATAGAAGTTGTATGAGAGACCACAGAATCTGGGTGGGATTCCTACCATGTGTTGCAGAGACCCCTCTTTAATCACATAACGGTGCAGCTTTTGTCTCTTGATTTATGGGCAAACAAGGGAAGCAAGGCTTGGCTCTTGCTGTCGATGCATAGCCTACAAGTCACCTGGTGTAAATTTACTTTGTTATAGTGTAATTAGCTGCCACATGGCCAGATTTTCGAAATGTGCTTCCTCCTGTTGGAAGCTTGACAATTGAATGCCACAGAATATCAATACCAATCTTTTACAGCCCCTTGCCAGAGGAGCCTGAGGATATGTCGAGCTGGCGAGGTAACTGCATTAGAGAATTGAGTTTGTTCTTTTTTAGAAGACAAATATACTATCTTTGAAGCCACTTGCACTGAGAAAAATCATCCCTAACTACTAGTGCACAGCACCAAACAGAACTTGTTAATAATAGGAGTAACGTGGCATTGGAAAAATATAAGGAACCTTTAGACTCACAAAATAAATAGTATAAAAGAGCAGAGAAGCCCTTACTGATGCCACGCATAGAGAAATAAATGTGCAAATGCTACACTGTCAGAGTGTTGTCATGTTTAACGACAGCAGTGAGATAAACGCCGATGTGTTCATAGTTTCCTTAACTGGATAGGGATCTTAGCTGAGGAAAGACCAGCTGGAGTTTAGGAAAACAGGGTTGTGGGTTGTGAAGCTGAGGCAAGAGATTAAAGTTAAAAGTTTAGTACACACACACACACACACACACACACACGGGAGCAAACACAGTAGCTGCTTGTTTGAAAAGCACAAACAACTCCTTCATGCTTTCTTGAGAAAAAAATTTTGGTTAATAAGGAAAATCTAATTTATGTGATTATTTTTAGCAAAACATGAAAAACTGACCGACCCTGTGTTAATAGATAACAGCTTTAATGAGCTCTAGAGATGGTTCAGCGGTTAAGAGCACTTGTTGCTTTTGCAGAGGGCCCAGGCTTGGTTGCCAGCACTAACGTGGCAGCTCACAACTGCCCATAACTCCAGTTCCAAGGTATCTGACCCCCCTCTTCTGCCATCCAGGGTGTCAAGCACACACATGGTGCACATTCATACATGATGGTGCACATGCATACATGCAGGCAGAACATTCACGCACATAAAATAGAGTAAATCAATCTAAGTATTTTCACTCTATCATGAAATTATGCATTTATGTATTAAATTAAGAAGTGTATATGTGAGAGAAATACAGAGACAAAGAGAGACAAAGACTCGCAGAGAAAGAGACAAAGACACACAGAGAGACAGAGAGTGGGGGATTGTGGTCTTCTGCATGCTAGGCAAGTGCTCTACCACTGGGCACTATTCAAAGCAGGGCAATAAAAGTTGTGAATATTTAAGAAATCAGTAAGAAATGACTTTAGCAAAAGGGAAGCACAGTGAGTCATAATTTCTGAATGAATCCACTTAATGTCAAATTGAATAGATACAGTCTTATGAAAGCTATACATTTATCTTCAGTCATGGCCGTGAGGCAAATCTTAAACTGTAGTGAGAATTGGTGGCTATTTGAAAGATGGAGAGTGTCTCCTTCCCTTTCTGACTTATCCTTCCTTCCTTCAGTTTCTCCAGAAGTTGTAGGTTACAGCTTTAAAGTCACATACAGGCCAGGTGTCCTGGGGGCGCGCCACAGACGGCACGAGCGTAGCCCTGAAGCAATGCATCTGCTGTCTGGCTGTCTTCTCTGTCAACTGTGTGATGGCCACAGCTTGACATTTATCTAAGACACTTCTGCTATAACAGAAGAGACAAACTGGTCTTTTGAAAACATCTTCCCCCAATATGCAGGTTTTAGATTTCAGGGGCATATGTCATTTTAATTTTCTTTAGTAGTCTCTTGTGTTTGTGCCTGTGCTTGGAGACCAAGAGTCACTTCAAGTGCCTTATTCAATTTATTCTCTGCATTTTCTTTTGAGACATCTCTCCCTGTCCTCAGAGCCCATGGACTAGATAGACAGGCTAACCATCAAGCCCCAGGAATCCTCTACATCTCCCCAGCGTTGGGGTTGCAGGTATCATCCTCAGTGCCTGGCTTTTTGCATAGGTGCCAGAGATTTAAACATGGGTCCTCAAGTTTGTTTAATAAATACATTACTAAGTTTTCCCAAGCTCTTAAAAAATAATTTGTGAAACACAAGTAGGTGGGCTATAGACATGGCTCAGTAATTAAACATATACTGCTCTTGCAAAGGACCTTGGTTCGGTTCCCATCACCTGACCATCAGTTCACAACTTCTCATAAATGCTGTTCCAGGGGATCTATTACCCTCTTCTGGCCTCTGTTGGATTCTGCATGCACATAAACCCATTCAGGTAAATATACATGCATATAAATTAAGTAAATAAATCTTTTACAAGACATGACCAGATTGTTGCTATTATGAATGAATTTACATATATCAAGTTCACCATTTAACTGCCTGGCAAAGAAGTAATACACTTTATTTCCATTAGATAGAAGAGAGTTTTCACCTTCTGGATCAAGAGGGATACTGGGATGTGTTACTTCTGGCTTGATGATGTCTCAAGCAACAACTGGACATTTAAAGAATAGGAAGAATGAGTCTTTGATAGGCTATTAGGCTTTTCCATGAAACAGCTAAAATGCAAATTTATTCTTTATTATTTAAAATGAAATTGAAAAATGCAGTTAATTCATATTTAATAACCAAAGTATAATGGGATCAGGCCAAAAATTATCCCTAATAGAAACCTAGTCTTTTAAGGGCTTATCATCTAAAACAGTGGTTCTCAGTTCGTGGGTGTTGACTAACCCTTTCACAGGGGTCACATAACAGATATTCAGCATAAGAGATATTTATATTACGATTCATAACAGTAGCACAATTACAGTTATGAAATAGCAATGAAATAATTTTATGGCTGGGGTCATCACGACATGAAGAAATGTATTAAAGGGCTGCAGCACCAGGAAGGTTGATAAGCAGAGATCTAAAAATGGCAGCATAATCATATATAACACAGATGCGATTTTTTTCAAGGCAGCAAAGAAAAGTGGAAAGAGAAAATGTAACACTGTTGACTGCCTTGCTAACCCACTTTGACTGGGTTTGAATAACTGAATTTTCTCTAGTTTACCAAAAGCTAATTCCTCCCCAATATATTTTAATTCCTAAATAATTTTCTTCTTTATACACAAATTGGCCTAGAAATAATATGTAAAAGTGCAAACACATAGCCATTGTCTAAAAATGTCCATATTTTGTGAGTCAATAGTAACTTAGTAGCAATTTAAATGGTGTTAAATCTAAGCTAGTGAGATAATTTTTCTCATTCTTGTACTGACCAAAATTTATCAGATGCATCTGAGATACTCAGTGGTTTCATATAAGTAAGTTGGCAGAGAAAGCCTTAAAAATCTTGAGCATGGCCTTACCTGCATCCCATATTATATAGATAGCTCTTTTATGATAAGGAGGATTGAACCCATAACCTTATTCACATTATCTATTTACAGAGACATTTGTTGAAATGAATTGAATAATGTTTACGGAATCTTTGTTGAACTGATAAGCTATAGTAAGTTTGGTACCATAGGGATATGTATGAGATTCTAGCTCAACATCTTTTTTAATGTATTAGAGGAAGATGCAGATCTCTAAACATACTCATAAAAATTTAAAATGTTCCTAGCTTGGGAAAAGAACCAAACACCAGGGACATCAGAAATATAATCTAAAGAAGTTGGAACTATCTACATAAAAAGAAACTTGACCTTCCAAAATGTAAATGATTACATGGAAGAAAAAAAATGAAATGAGTTCTTCCCAGGAAAGGGAATAAAAGAATTCTGAAGTCCAAGGGTGATAATAATTTACAAATTAGATCTGTGTTTAATTTGAGTTAGCTATAAACAGAGCCAGGGCTCTTTTGGCCTGTAGTTGGACAGCTTTGTATAATAAATTGGCTAGCAAATTAGGTTTCTTTGTGCAATGGTGAAGCGTCTCTAAATTGGAGTTTTCAAATTTTAATAAGCATCATTAGAAATAAGAGCTAATACACAAACTGGAAAAAGAAACTAGCATATGAACATGGGTAGAAATAATTAATAAGAGATTGCTATAGTATAAATCTATTATTAGAAACTAACTTTGCTGATTCATGGTCCTAAATACTTAAGTTACTGCCTGTCTTAAGTGACTTTTACCCCCAGAATCACCTTCCCAGGGAAGAATCTCCTTGTTTTACCAGTGATGAAACACCTATAAATTTCCCAGGAATTAGCCAGTCTATCCTGCCAATTTCAAATTGCCTGCTAAATTCTACACTTGAAGAAAAACAAAGGCAGTAAGAATTCATCATTACCCAAGAACATTAGAAAAATCTTCTTTAACTGGTCCTCACATGTACTACATGAGAGGAGGCATGTGGTAAAGGGGGTGGGTTATTGGTACATGATGATATCCTTAGACTTAGGCTTAGAATTAGGCTTAGGCTTATACTTAGACTTGCCTTAGTCTGGAGACATCCCCTAATTGACCCACACTATTGAGATGATATTTGAGTGTGTCCACTGCATCCTGCTTGCTTCTAATCTCAAATATAAAGTTTCTCTTTTACCTTGCCACTGCTGACTTGCAGAGTATAGAGCATAAAATACACATTCAAGCTCCATGCCACCATTTGTGCCCCTCTGCCTGTTGGCTGTATGCTCCAGCAGAGGTGGGCTCTTCTCTTGATAGGTGTGTCATTCTGTATTAAAAGAGCAGTGGTCTCTTTCTAAGACTGGTTTACAGGGGTGAAATAAGACAACAGCTGGGACACAGTGAGTGGATAGTGAATGGGAAGTAATGAGAATCATACATTGACCCACACAGCATCAGTGGTTCCACTTGGGAGAAAGCTTGTTGGTTTCCTGGGCTGTGTGGTGATGATGCATCTGGTCTCTATGTCAAATCAACATTACAATGTTGTCCAAGTTATATTTCTAAATGCAAATCCACTGTCATACAGCAATTCCTTCGCTTAAAATTGGGAAATTATTGACTCTCAAGAAAGGTAGAATCTGTCTTCTCCAGGAACAAGCCCCTAGATAGGTTATCAATTTCCAATGGTCAGCCCTAAATACATACATATACAAGCAATAGTAAATGGATTCAACAAGCTATATTTATATATACATGTGTATGTATAAAAATCTGAGAGAATAAAATTATGTGTGTGTGTGTGTGTGTGTGTGTGTGTGTGNGAGAGAGAGAGAGAGAGAGAGAGAGAGAGAGAGAGAGAGAGAATGTGTGTGCGTACAAAGTCATGAATTTGAGATTGAGTTGGGAGGGTCACACAGAAGGAGTTGGAAGTAGAAAGGAAGAAATGCAAATGAATACAAAACTTATGTATGAAATTCTAAAAGCTTTAGATAAATCCTAGAGTAGATTGTTATTGCCCTGGGATGGCCATCAAGCCCTTTAGTGTGGAAGCCTCTGTCCTTCAGGCTGTAGTATCATTAGACATACATTTTCTCTGCCATTGTCACCCACCTATCTCCAAAATGCTGTGCTCCCTTTCCTTGTCTTAGCTGTACATGTCTTTTTGATTTGCTCAGAGTAACTCCCGCTTAGCATGGCATCTTTCTTTCTGGCTGGACCATGTTTCTTTGACATCTGTCAATTCTTCATAATGACATTTATTACTAAATTCATCTTTTCACTTTTGCTCATATAACATCTGTCTGTCATCCTGACCAACCTGTAAGATTCATGATAGGGTGGAGTGGAAATGATGTAAATTTGGTGCATACATGAAGCTCCCAAAAATAAAAGATAAAAAATGTAAAAATATGAGAATGATAATACTTATGAATAATTGTCTGTTAATCTTGATATTTTCTTCCCTTCATTAAAAAAATTCCATTGCCCTCCTCTCCAGCTGTCAGATTTTCCTACACAGATCTCACTTGTTTCACCTACTTTTTAAGATCTCTACTACTAGGTGGCTTGGGTACAACCATTCTTGCCTCCCCCCCCCCACAGTGACATCCCATATAATATTACTGCTTTGACAATCCTATAGTGTCCCTCTTTCCCACATCCCAATGTTTTCCCTACTGCCCTTCAATGGCATGCAGAACTTCTTAAGTTTCATGTGTTTTACAAATTGTATCTTGGGTATTCTAAGTTTCTGGGCTAATATCCACTCAACACTGAGTGCATGTCATTCATGTTCTTTTGTGACTGGGTTTCCTCACTCAGGATGATATCCTCTAGATCCATCCATTTGCCTAAGAATTTCATAAATTCATTGTTTTTAATAGCTGAGTAGTATTCCATTGTGTAGAACCTCTTATACCTTAGCTTCTCCAAGCCTTTTCAACTTCACCCCACACAGGCTTCCCTTTGACCTCTTCAGTGTAAAGTTTTTCTTGAAGATTTTTCTGTTGTGTGGCTAGTTCACCATATTATATTGTCTACCCATGTAATGTTCTCTACTCTCACTTTGTCTGTGAATAATGATTCATCTTTAGTTCTTAGTTCAAGCTAGATTTATCATATAACAGGATTTCTTTCTCCCATAGTTAGGGAGAAAGAATATTCAATATCTACTCTTACAGTTCCATGTAGTAGTGTTCCATACAGCATTTAGCACACTGCCTATTTGACATTTGATTGTCAAGTTATTTTATTAACATGTGATATACTCAAAAGACATGAGCTCTTCATGAATGTGCAAAGTAACTTTGTTTGTGATTTATCCCGACACTGTGAGCTTACCTCAATGCATGCTAAAGAAATTCCCATTGGATGAAATAAGGAAGTGAAGGCAGAAAGGGGGAATCCAGAGTAGGAGAAGGGGGTACTTTATTTTGTTTTCTGTTTGGTATCTAGGTCAAGGCCTTGGATATAGAGAATTCATGGTAGCTTTAAAAAAAATACAAGAAGCATAGCATTATAAAGAATTGTAAAGAATATGAAGAATTAGAATTGGAATATCAGATTCAGTCCGCTGTTTCAGACACATTGATAATCGCACTGAGCTGTCCATTCTAGAACAGTTCTGGTTCAATAGACTACTTCAGGATGAGCGTTATCCTTGTGCCAGGGCCAGAGTGTTACCTCCTTCTCTCGGGTTAGATGTGTTATTCACTGCATAAATTAACCACTGACATGCTCTATCAACCTTGCAGAATGAACTCATTGTGTAGAACGAGGAGCAGTTTAATGTCACACCAAGATTCAGGTCCACTCTCACTAAAGGAAGAAAACACACTGATAAGAAGGGAGTCTGCTGTTTACGTAGGTAAAACGGAATTCCTGATAAAGCTCTCCACAGGATCCAAAGGACTCAGGGTGTCATAACCCTCTGCTGACCTCTGACTACATCCAAACCTGAAGATTTCATTCTGCTATGTAGGTTTTATACAGAAAAGGCAGTGGTATCTATGATACCTGACACACTGTGGAGTGTGAAGCATAGAACTTTCACAGTGGGTTTGGAATTCTGAGAAAATAGACGACAAGCCCTTCAATAGCCAACATTCATGACATGCATCTACTTTTCCCGAATTGTTTCTTCTGATCCTCATTGCTGATGCCTGAGTAGGCCTTGAAAGGGCCACGCCTTTTTATTATGTGAGGTTTCTGAGATTACAGATCTGTGTCTTTGCTCACTGCCTCCTGAATCAGTTGCTTCTTGTATTATCATTAAGAGGCCCTTTCTTAACCCAAAATTCACTTTTTACCCCTTAATCTTTATGCTGCTCCTGAAGAATAGTTGACCTCTCAGCCTGTGTCTATTAGAGCCCAATAGTTGCCCTGTTTTAGTCTAAACCTATAAAATCAACCTGGACCTTGTTAGTTTGTAATATCTTCCAGCTTTCTACCAGTCTGGTTTGAGTATTTTGAGGTTCTTCCTTTGGTCCTGGTAAGAAGAATATTGACTCTTAAGTACTATTTGCACACACACACACACACACACACACACACACACACACACACACACACACACACACAGCTTTCTTTTCTGCATACTGAAGTATGTGCCCCACCCCTGCCTTTTGGTTGTTTACCAAGTGGTAATTTAGACGTCCGGGCAGTAATGCAACTTCACATCATCCCACTCCTTATATTTGAGAAGTTTTCTAAAATGCATACACCGGGAAGACTCAGGGGATGGGACTCGCATAGACAATCTGCTTGACTTACTTTCAAATAAAACAATTGTTGTCCCTTTCCTTTTAGAACATGTCCAAGCACTACCATTTTCAAAACGTGTGTGTGTGTGTGTGTGAGTGTGTATGTGTGTGACAAAGACAGAGACAGAGAGACAGAGAGACACAGAGAGAGACAGACAGACAGACAGAAACAGAGAGACAGAGACAGAGAGAGAATAGCTTGTGTTAGAGAATATTGTCTAGGCTCTACAAATAACTGGAAACACAAAGGAGTTAAAGGGTATAAAGGCTTCTTTCATTAAGTTCATAAACTGATATTAGAATAGAGACAATTGGTGCTCTGTCCCCTCTGTGTTCCCTGGATGATTATGGTTTGGATTTTATAGTATCCAAGATATCAGAAAGACTGTGGTTATCTGAAGGTATAGGTAGCGCCAAAGCCTTCAGATATTTTTTTTTATATCCCTAGCAAGGTAGCTTTTGACAGGCATCTCAGTCTTCTGGAAATATATAACTCCCCCAGATATCTTACAATATATAACTCCCCCAGATATCTTACAATATATAACTCCCCCAGATATCTTACAACATATAACTCCCCCAGATATCTTACAACATATAACTCCCCCAGATATCTTACAACATATAACTCCCCCAGATATCTTACAATATATAACTCCCCCAGATATCTTACAAGTGGTGGTTGGGTTTCCAGCAAGTAGTGCAGAAGAGAACAAACAGGAAGTCACATTTCCTTTTGTGACCTCATTTCAAGGGAAACACCCCCACTCCTTCTGCCTCTCCTCTCTTGTCCTTCAGGCGAGCTCTTTTTCAAAGCTCTACTCTCTAGAAGGAAAGTCAAAAGACTCCCATAAAGTGGCCAAGTATACTTTTTCTTGTCCTATCAAGCTCTTGGGTCAAACCCACACCTTGGCATTCTGCCTCTCGCCTTGATCTCCCAAGAAACTCCTTTTTCTTTCCTGTGCTATAGTCCTATGATCCTGGCTCAATTAATTTTTTTCAAGTTGATATAAAAAACAAAAATCAGAAAACAAACAAGCATAAAACAACAAAAAAGGACAGTTTCATTTTCCTTTTAACTCTTTAAGCCAGCAATCTTTCTTCTCCTTTAAGTCACTGCCAAACTACCACACAGGGTTTTTTTGAGGGAAAAGGAAGTCTGTATTCTAGGTCCCTCCTCCCTTCTCACTGTCTGGTCCCCATTATTCTGACTCACAGCATCATCTTGCTACTAAAGCTGTTCTCCTCAGTCACAATGTTATGCTGACTCCTGCCGCCTTTCCCAGAGACTTACCCTCTGATCATCCCTGGAGATCATGGCTGCTTTCCCTGTTTCTTGGTGATCTGATCATCTCAGACTTTACAGTAATTAATCTGAAATTACAGTAATTAATTAAATCTGACTTTCATATTGCAAATGAAATTATGTCCCAGAAATCTCATTCTTATTAGCTTCTGTCTTTCCGGCCCTTTGACATCTACTGCTTTAAAGTTTCTGGGTTACATTTTTATTCTCTTAAGGCATGTGTTGCTCAAACAGTTATTGTTGATGTTTGCCATTTCTTTGTCTACTATTTCATGGCATCTCACATCCAAGTTCTTTCAAGTCTGGCCTCTATCCTGCATCACTAACACATATTCCAATAGCTTCAATATTTCCCTCCTGACACCCCACAGCCTCCTTCAAAGTATTTTCAAAGTTTATCCCATTATCTTTCCAACAAGCTTATTCTTCTTATATTTCTCCCTCAAGAACTCTATTGTGTGGTTTAGGACATGGTTCACTATTTTAAGATTCTGAACATATAGGAAAAGCTTTCTGTATTGTATGTTAAAAATGAAGAAACAGGCCATCCTCTCAGAAATAGACACAAACATACATAGTCACACAATCACATCAACAGCCACCCACAATCACATATAAACTCACAGACACATTCAAACGCATACATACTCACACACTAATGCATATACACAAACATTCGCACAGCATTTAATGTATATTCACATGAACAGTCAAATAGTAGCACACTTACACACTCAGATACTCACACCCAGTCATACCTTCATACTCATAAACTCACAGACTAGCACACACACACATCCACTCACAAACACACATAACCAACCGTATAACATGTACACACACCCACATACACACTCATGAACACCCAATAGCAAATAACAGGGTTTTTTTTGTTTTTGTTTTTTGTTTTTCCTTTGAGACGGGATTTCTCTGTGTAGCATTGGCTGTTATGGAACTCGTTCTGTAGACCAGGCCAGCCCTGAATTCTCAGAGATCACCTGCCTATGCCTCCCAAGGGCTGGTTAAAAGTATGCACCACTATTACCTGGCAATATTTTTTTAAATAGAGAAAAAAAGCATAAACTGCAAACAAGTTTAAATCCATTAACATTTCTGTTGTGAACAGAATACACTGAGAGGCAAGTTGTGAAATGAACAAATGACGACATGGAAAATAGAGGCGGCCTAGAAAGAAAACAGTCAACACATGCTAGAACGGGAAAAGAAGTGTTTTCCCATTTTCTTTGTTCTTTTTTTTTTAAATCAAAACAGTGAAGCAGACTTTGAAGCAGTTGGCAAACCCAGGATCCCCTAGCAATGATGTCCCATGTTCTGAAGCAAAGGTTCCTGTGCATTTCTCATGTCTCCAGGTGTGAATAAAGATAACTGTGACAGATTTAGCAGATTCTGTCAGCAAATACCTGTGGGTGGCTCCCACTTCTTTTCTATAGCATCCCAGGATCATAACGCTTTCAATTATTCCAGAGGGGATGCGGCTCGGAAATATGACTCTCTAATTGGACCTGCCTAAACTTCACCCTAATTTTCAAAACAAAAACATAGTTACCACGGCCAGCATGAATATTTGTGCTTTGAAACCCCATGGTGAGTGTGACAAAAATAAAGTCACTTAGTAAAACACGTGTATCAAACTTGTAGGCAGTTCAAAGTTCTCGCTCAAATAAAAAGAAGCTGAATAAACTGTGCAGAGCTTAGCCGTTGCTGGAGCTGACACTTTGAAGTGATGGAGCAGGGCAGCCAGGCTGGAGGTAGAATCTGGATGGATCGCTATCCCTGGGTCTTGTGAGATGGACTTTGCAGCAGAAGGAAAATGAATGGTCTCAATATAGAAGGCGCCGAGGCTTCTTGGGCTTCTGTGCTGGGAAAGCTGCTGTATCCACATTTTCAGCTCCTTTTCTTCGGCATAATGCGAGGCAGAGGGTCAGGGGACACACTTGTGGCCTCTAATGGCCAGATAATGGACCACAATAAAAGTTATGCATCCCCAGCTGGAGGTGAAGACATATAATGGTTGACAAGATCCATTAGCTAACTATTAAAACCCAGAATGAAAGGGGACAATAATTAAATCAAAGGGAAATTTTTACTTCAACTTATTCAGGAAAAAAAAATTGCTGGTGTGGCATGCATGTTCTTACCTTTATGTTTAAATAATAATTCCAATTATAGCTGTAGTTAATGATTATAGTGAACACTGGAAGGCCCTAATTGGCTTCATGGAGAGTAAGTAGGGTGTGTATAACTGTACTCCTCAGTTTCAAAACCTGGATTCATATTTGTTTGGAGGAAATTAACCCCTCCTACTCTCTGTGTTTCTGATGAGAAATGATGGTAGCTGGACAAAGGTACACCTAACCACTGAGTGGGCAGTGCTATATCTGAGACAAACAGCAGTGGTTATTAGTGTCGCTGCTAAAAAAATTCGCCTTTGCTGATATTCACTGATGTGTCTTAGATTTCCGATTATTCCAGGTCAATGAACAAAGATGATGAAGTATGGATAATAATTAAGAGAATCATTGATCGATTTAAAATAATTCATTGACCTATTCTTTTTTTTCTTTTAGAGTGAAAGCACATTAATTTGAAAGGGTAGGGAGGTGGGCAAGTCCTGGGGGGGGTGCTGGAAAAGGGAAAGAATATGATTAAAATGTATTGTGTGAAAACTAGAAAAATAATTCAAGTGCTTTTAAGGACTAAAATAGCACACTGTCTTAAAATCACCCTAAACTGAAGAATCTAAAAGTCCCTGGTAAACTAAATTTTACACATAAAATTTCACACATCAACTAAGGCAGGGTGATTACTGAGCAGAAGTATTTTCCAAACTGTATCTTTTCATTTGAATGGTCTTCTTAAAGATCAAGTAAAACCAAAGATGAAGTCGGCACACTTTTTTTTTTTTCATTGCTTCTTGAGAGAAATCTGTTTTTGAGACACATTTCAAAGAAACAGACAGAACCAACTCAACCACAAAAGTGGGAAGTTGAAGTCTGAATGTCTTGGCAATAGTGATCAATAACAAAGTCTTTATCCATGTCATTTGGTCTCTGGGTTCCAGTTGAAGCTGAGTTAATATTACTACGCACATACTAGTGTTGTGATACCTAGATCTCTCTTTACCAGAATAAACTCATACAGGGATCTATATCAAGCCTGCCCTCCATCCTCTGTGATTCCAAACAGTTCAGTCCGCACTGTCTTTATGCATTCTACATCAGCCAGTCCATTCCAACTATTATTGGGCTTAGGCCTACTGAAATACTAAACGTAGACTTATGGGCTCAGGAAAAAAAATTAGATTGTTGTCTTATGCCTCATTTTTCCAAGAGAAGACTTAACAGAATAGTTAAAAGCACACTCTAAAACAGACATAAATTCCAATGATCTTATTGTTTGCATTATCCATTTAAGCACAGACAACTTAATTTACCTGCCTTTATATTTATTTTCTCAATTAAAAAATTATTTTAGTAGATTTTATTTCTCTGTGTATGCATGCCTGTGTATGTGTGTGAGTGAGTGTGTGTGTGTGTGTGTGTGTGTGTGTGTGTGTGTGTGTGAGAGAGAGAGAGAGAGAGAGAGAGAGAGAGAGAGAGAGAGAGCACGTATGTGAACACTACATGCATAGACAGGTCATTTCACATGTATAGTGTCAAGAGGACAGTTTCCTGGAATTGGTTTTCTCTCTTTTCCACCATGTGATCTTGTCAGATTGAACTCAGGTCAGTCTCTCACATCACAAGTGCCCTTCCATGCTGAGTTGTCTTGTTGGCACTGCTTTAGCCTTCTTATCTGTAAAATGAATGAGAGGATGTTGTCTACCCCACAGAGTGGCTGTACAATGGAGCAGGGATAATTACTTTGTATAAATCACTGCAAAAAATCTTAGAGTATAAAAGCTATAAACATTAGTATTTTTATTTTTATTATGTAACCTTGTCATGGATGAAGAAGAGTCACTGTACTAACCATTAACCTTATTAATAACTTTTAATTCGAACAAACCACTGGACCAGAGACACCCCCCCCCTTTTTTACTTGTTTGAGGACATGTTTTCCATGATAAAATTATGAAGTCAAACATGCACCAATACTTTGTAATTAGTTAAACTCTGGACCTACATCACCTTTAAACACACTGGAATTCACAAACACTTACAAAATCTCTGCTCACTTCTTATATTTAAAAAAAAAAAAAACATTTTATAGTTGATTCAGTGTAACTATAGTAGAAACAAAGTGCGTAAGACAGAGCCTATGGAAAACGTTAAACTTCACTATGCATGTTTTATGTAGCCTAAGGAGAAAGTGTGGCACACAGAACTTTCTGAGTAGTCTTGTAAATATAGTTACAACTTTGACCAGCTTTAATATTTTTCTCAGAATTTTTTTGGTTTTGTTTTTGATATAGTATCTGTATGAACCATAATTCTGCTTCAAGGGAAGAACTGACCCAGAGAGGCTGAGGGGAGGTTATTTAATATTAATAAATTTTTGTTCTCAGAATTTCTGTTTGAAAATTCTAGGCTCTACTTGGCAGATTTTGAACTGTTTTAACTGAGTTTCCACTGTTTTAGTTGTTGGAGCATCGTAATACATGGGAAATTCTCATGTTGGTCCCAGCAACCATGTATTTTACCCTTGTTTGATGGGAACTGGAGATTCACAAAGTTAGTGTTGGTGACTATGTGCTTATCCAGGTGTCTTTTATTTCTCTCACTTGTCATCTTTAACCAGAAATGCTTTCATTATTCCCATCAGATTATATATGTTTGTGTTAAGGAAATATATATATGTTATAACATATTTATATAAAATATATATCAATATAGAAAAATGTATAATTTGGAAATTTTAAAGTTCACTCTTCTGAGGTCTGGCAAAGAGATGCACTGGTCTTGCTTGGACTTCTTCATGAGGATGATAATAGCTAGTGAAGTTGGGACTAGAAGCCTGGGTTTGTCTCTCTTCTCTTCTGTCTCCCCTCGCATTCCCTCCCTTCCCCTCCCCTCCCCTCCCTCCATCCTCACCTCTCTCTGACTTGTCATTCTGAGATCCTATACATTCCAGTACCTGGATGGTGTGCCAAGAAGGCATGGAACCCAGTTACTTGATTCAGACATTCACAGGGTTGTCTTGTTCTTATTTTGCTGACCAAAGCATGTCACATATTTGAGATTTAAGGGTGTGAACGGTACATTCTCCTCCTTTTTCTTGAAAGAAACTGAATTGATTTACACATATATTTAACCTACCAAAATGTTTTGGATTTTGTTCTTTAGGTAGTTCTTTTTTGTGTTAGAATGTTGACAGAAACTGTCAACTTTGTCTTAAAACCAAACATAATAAAGTCTGACAATGAATGCCAAGCTTATGCACAGCACCCACTCGCCCTCACATAAGGTAGTCCTATGATGTCTGGTTACCTGGAGTGACTTTCACAACCCTCCTGCTGTGTACCAGTATAATTCTAAGTTCTTCGTGTTATTCTAGAAATGTCACTAGATCTCTGTGCCCTTTGAGAAAATGACCAATGCTGCTTAAATATTTGGTGAGGATGGTGGTGGTGGTAGAGATGGTGTGTGTGTGTGTGTGTGTGTGTGTGTGTGTGGGTGTGTGTGTGTGTGTGTGTGTGTGTGTGTGTGTAAGTACATGTGGAAGCAGGAGATCAAGCTGTGGTGCCATTCACTCCTCTGGACTCCATCTATCCTTTCTTGAAACAGGACTGTTCTCACTGGTCTTAGATTCACTGACTCAGATTAAATAACCAGCAGTGAACTCCCAGGATATGCCTCTCAGCACTGGGAATACAAGCATGTGCCACAACAGCCGGATTTAAAAGCAAACAACCATGATTCTCGTGAATGAATTAGGTCTTCATGACTTCATCACAAATATACCACTGTGCGAGATATCCTCTTGGTCCTTCAGTGGGTTACATAGGAACAGAATTAACTTTAATATCATTGGAGATTAACACTAATCAGCAACTGTTATATGCAAAAATAGTACTACGTCTGGGGAGTTTTAAATGTTATTAGGTACTCTATATGCTTGTAATCTTAAAATCTAGAAAAAAGAAATAGTCAGAACCTAGAAATAAACAATAAACTGAGTAACACAACTTTTAGATACATCTTATTGCTTAATGTATTCGATGCTGTTAATGCAAAATTAAATTCAGCAGAGTCTTTTTACTTATAAATTCCATATATTTTAACAATATTCTTTCCCTTTGTTCGACTTCTCCTAGATATTCTCCACTCCCCTAATCATCCAACTTTATGGTTTTTCCTCTCAAAAACTATCAAAACATAAACCAACAAAAATAATAGCAAAATAAAATAAACAAAATACACACAAAAAAAATCATGTAATCCTTCTTGTGTTGACTAGTTAATTACTCCTGAGCATGAAACCTGACTGTGGCTGATATACCCACTACCCTCCATGGAAGAAAACTTATTTTTTTATTTTTCAGAAAGTATCAATAGCAAATAACTTCTTAGTTAAAGGTGGGATTTGGGGCCCGCTTCTCTCTGGGCTGGGGTTTGCCTGGCTTGAACTTCAGCAAGTCTTGTGCATGCTATCACCATCTCTGTGAGTTCACATGTGCATCAGAACTGTTGTATGTAGAAGGCATCCGTCACATCTGGCTCTCACGAGTTTTCTGTATCATCTTCTGCATGGTTTCCCTGAGTGTGGGTGAGATGACATAGACATCTCATTTAGGACTAAGTGTTCCAGAGCCTTTCAGTTTCTGCACATTGCTCAGACGTGGGTCTTTGTGTTAATGCTCATCCATTGCAAGAAGGAGCTTCTCTGGTGAGGGCTGAGGGATGCAGCAATGTATCATTAGAGTCATTTTAATGCTGTGATTTTAAGAATGGTAATAGTAAGATTTCCCTAGAGCCCTGACCTATCTAGTCTCAGGTTCTTGGCAAATTTAGCCGTGTCAGGGATGAGAGCTATCTCATGGAGTGGGCTGAAAACCTAATCAGAGACAGTAGTTGGTTACTCTCATAACCTTTGTGCCATTATTGCACAAGTATCTCTCCCAGGCAGGTTGGACATTGAAAGGTCAGTGGACTGTTTTTCTCCTTTGGTAGTATGCAGAGTCACTTTAACTGATTTATATGACTTACAAGTGATCCTATCACTTACAATGTAGTAAGGGAAGCAGAATATAAACAAACAGAAAACCAAATATTATCAAGCAAAAAAGTAGTAGAATTTAAGACAAAAATACTACTACAGACATTCTGGTGGAACATTGAACAAGACACAGAGGAGATATATAGCTTTCTGAGGACTAGGGGATAGAATGTACTTCAGAGAAGTGAGACTCAAAGTAACTAACTCTTATCTAGACTGAGCAGTAAGATCTGGGAGGTCCAGGAAGGTCATGATAAGTCAATATGGGACGTGGGAAACACTCAAAATACTTTTTTCAGAACAGTTAAAACCTAGGACTCTGGGTGGGCTGAGAAATGGAATCAAATATAAAGGGAAGTGATAAGAAAAAAAAAACAAAACTGGGCAGGGATTTAATCATGAAGAATCTTACATGTCATTTTATGAAGTTAGCATTTTCTCTTATAAATAATGGACATTGTCAAAGAGGATCGATAGCAGAGATAACATAATTAAATTAGCATTTAAGAAGACCATTCTGTCTTCCAAAGAAAGATGGTATGGCTCAAGTTAGAATGGAGAAAGGAGATGTGCTTAAGTGACTGCCCTGATCTAAACACACTGTGATAGGGACAATGACAGTGCCAGATAGCAAACAGGACATAAATAATGCCCTCACTTCATATATACTGTGTGCCTATGAGGTGACAGATTATAGGCCAAGTGCTGGGAGTGTTATGCCATGTAATTGACCTCAAAACTACACAAAGAAGCTACTCAGGGGCAGAGGTAAAACTAGTTGGACTTAGTGGGTCATGTTTTTAAAAAGATGAGGATCTGAAGTTGGGATGGGAACTATTGGGATACTGGGGAAGGCAGTGGCAATGAAAGTTCATATGATCATTTTATACATGTAGTAAATTCTCAAAGAATAACAAAATGACCTGCTACATATTTAAATGTAGGATTAAAGGAAATAAAGAATCCTAAAAACCCAAGAGCAGTTAATGGTGATACCTTAATATAAAATTCTGACCAATCTGGATGACATGTTTATGGGCCCATTGGATCACACACATGCAAGACATGAATGTATGAAGAAGACTTATTGGGAAGGTGAGATATAGTGGGATGTGAGAAGGGGATGCGATATGAAAATGACTAAAATTTATTATATAAATGTATGAAACTGATAAGCAATAAAAATGATTATCTTAAATGGTAGGTAGTAAAAGACCAAGGAATCACTGAACTCTTTTATATGTAAATGAAAACCTGAAAGATATGTGTATCCAAAGGATGATTTCATAAATAAGTTTTATTTGTATTATTCATAATTTTCAAAGATGACACATAGACGAAAGTGTAAGTGTGTATACTTGCTGACATATAATTTGAGTGTGTTTCATCTCGTCTATCCCTGGCAAAGTCAGTCATATCTTCTAATGTGTGGTGTAATTGAACTTGACCCTAAGATTTGATGGTCCCAATTCCCCATAGTTCAATAATTGGGTCTCATGTGTAATGTGGGCATGTTTCACTGGACATCTAACAGCTGATGCTCAGAGGGATGGATCAAATTTGAATGTTCAAATGTCCTCCTTGCTGATTTGAACATGACTTCAAAGTTATATTTCCAGTTAAATTTCTAGATATAGAGCAAACAATAGAAATCAGTAAAAAAATAGTCATCTCTCTCTATTTACATACCCACGGAGAGCTAAATATTATTAGACCCTGACTAGAATCAATCATTTCATTCTGAGTATCTAGTTCATCTATTTTTAGTGTAACTATATAATTCCCAGAACAATGATAAACCTATTATCTATGACTAATACTCAATGTGACATTAATCTTGCTCCTGGATTTTCATTAAGTAAGTCAGAGAACCTTTATAGAGTTCCCATTCTGTATTCATCAGTATAGCTCTTGAGGAGACTGCTTTACAAAGAAAGAAATCACCCATCATTATCACAGAAGAGATATACAGGAACAAATACATCTTGGTCCCATCCCTTCACTCACATATTTGAAGCTTGGAAATACATCTTTCAAAACATTGGGTAGTCATCTTATTATGATCATTGTATTTGATGCATCATGTGAATAAGTTTGCTCTTACTTCCTTCAGCACCATGGAGCCAATGTTATTATATCTACTATAGAGGAGCAACTAGACCAGAGCCATAAGTAATATGTAGGAAATGCCACAGGAGCGTTAGCCTTGGCTAGCCCTAGTTACATGTGAGTTCAGACTTCATGAACTTTCCCCAGAACATAATACCCCTGCATAATATAAAACAATAAAATACATCACTAATAGAAATAATTAAAATATATTTTTTAACTTAATGTTTCCAAACTTCTTTTATTGACTCCCTTTGGACACCTACTATAACTAAGCACTTTGAAGCATAACTCGCAATGTCAAAGTATTTATTTGCTTTACATTTGTATTTCAAATGCAGCCACAGCCAGATATTTGAAGCCCATAACACCGACATTTGTACAAACAAGATTGACTCCAAGGTGCTTTAAATAGCCATTTCTTTTCTTAAAAAAAAATCAATAAAGTAATTCCTAATTATATTCTGTTATACTCATAGATCAGTGCCTTATCTTGTCATCATGAGAAAGGCTTCCTCCAGAAGCAGATACAAACAAATACAGAGATTCACTGACAGACAGACATTATGCAGAAAAATAAAGAGACCTTGGAATGCACAGCTCTATCTAAATGGGGTGTCTCCATCAAATTCCTCCCCACAAAGCTCAGGGAATCCCATGGTAGAGGATGGAGAAAGAGTGTAAAAGCCAGAGGTGATGAAAGGCCCCAGGAGAACAAGGTCCTCTGAAGGATGCATACGAATTCAACAGAGACTGAAGCAGCAAGCACAGGGAAGACACAGGTCTATACCAGGTCTTCTGTGAAAAAATATATTAGCTTAGTGTTTTTATGAGACTTCTCAGTGTGAGAATAAGTGGGTCTCGGACTCTCACGCCTGCTCTTGAAACTCCTCCTCCTGCTGGGTTGCAGTGTCCGACTTCAAACTATAGCTTTTGCTTCATCTTACTAGATTTTATTTTTTCATGTTTAGTTGTTATCTCTTAGAAAACTATTTTTTAACTAATTAGAGACAGAATGGGAGTGGCTTCAGAGGAGAGGGAAGGTGGGAAGGAACTATAAGTAGAGAGGAGAGTGTAGGAGAGTTTAATCAGGATACATTTTATGAGATAATATTTTATTTTCAATAAAAGAAAAATGTAAAAGATAAAAATCCACTTTTTGTTTGAAAAAATAATCTCTTAGTTTATAAATTACATTCTTTTACTAGTCTACTTTGATTTAACAGTAAGCAGGTTGTGTACCTAATTTGAAAGAATGTTAGAATATCAAATTTATCTAATTTTAAACCAATCATTGGAATGTGAATCTGAGTCAATCTGTGGTCAAATGTGGCAGCCCCTGTGGCCTTAGTTTATTTATCTATGGCACAAGGATGATAGCATTTCAAGATACTGTAAGAACTAATGATTTTAATATGATAAAAAATAGTGTCCATGTTTCAGACACTCAAATGAACATAGCTACTATTCTACATGTATTTGACATTGTGAGTTACGTTTCAAAGAGTTTCATTATAAAAAACATCCAAGAAAGAGTAAATAAAAAGTTTGAAAACATTGAGGCGATATCATTGTAACAATTTCTAGTGCATTCATAAGCCTGGATAATCTTTTTCTCTTTCTGTTTCACATGGATACCACCCTTGGTCTTTCTGCACATTTCTCCTTTGTCATTCCTGTTCTTAGACTGCCACAATTTTAGACAGGCTCCAAGTTCTCCCATTCTAGTTCATGCATCATCTATATCTAAATACTTATCACTAGACAAGTATAGTCTTTCTTTTATTTCTAATTCTGAAACCTTTCCTAAAATTGTGGTTTCCTCTAAACCTAAGAAAGACCCGAGTTTTCAAAGATTCTCTAGACATCTACAGGATCATGTACCATAGGCAGCCAACTCTCAGCATGGTGGAAATGAATTAGAAGCAGTTTCTTTTCTGCCACTCCTAAATTATTTACCTTTATTATTTTATACCTATATACTAGATCTTATCATCTATCTAGTTAATATCTTACCACAGGTTAAGATATTATCCTAGATAACTCTTTCTTATGATCAGTCCAATTGGTAGACAAGTAGAGTTGATTACCCCTCCTGCAACCTCTGGTTTTCCCTTCTCAGTATATTTTGGAATTGGCCTAGGCTTAACCCCACATAATAAGTCCTATTTGTTCACCTCTTACATATGTTTCCACATCCAGAGAAAACACTCCCACAGTCCATCTCACTTACTAACATAATAATCTTTTTTTAAAAAATGTACATAGAAGCTGAAGAGATAGCTCAGTAGTGTATTAGTTCTCTTAGAAAAGACCCAGGTTTGATTTTCAGTATCACAGAGTAGCTAAAAGACACACACCTCCAGTTCCAGGGGAACTAAAGCCTGTGTACTCTGTTGGTAACAGGTGTGCAAGTCAGACACATACATTCATAGAAACAAAACACTCAAACTCAAAATAAAATGAAATAAAATAAAATATTTCTTAAAAAAAAGAGAAATAAAATTCCATGCTCCATTTTGTTATGAATTTATATGTTATGTGTTTATATGTATTTATATATTTATGTATATACAACATATACACACACACGCACGCACACACACCTGAAAAAGCATTTTGGAGAATTACAAAGTAAGAAGAAGAGCATAACAACAAAAGCCAGGACATGAACAATCAGGGAGATGGATTTAAAGAATTTGACTAATGTAATACCCTGTTGTACTAAGCCCAAGGATTTGGGATACAACCCTTCTTCATCTCCAAATGATGTTCATACCCTCAATTCTTAGGGCTGCAAATTTCATGAACTTTATTTTTAGTATTAGGCTATGACAAATGGAACACATGAATTTTTTAAAAAGATACTGTTTGAGGTTTCCTATGAAATATATACTTTTTTTTCTCTGGTTATAGAAAAGGAAATGGCTTCAGTTGGATATATAGAAGAGGATTGCCTTATTAGGTATCATTGGGAGGGGAGCCTTTCAGTCCTGTGAAGGCTTGATAGCCCAGAATGTGGAATACACTGAGGCAGGAGTGGGAGGTCAGTGGGGGAACACCCTCAGAGAGAGGGGGAGTCAAGAGGGGGTAGAGGGTTTATGGAGCAGAAACTTGGAATGGGGATAACATTTGAAATGTAAATTAGTAAAAATAATCAATAAGAAATTAAACAGAGAAGGTAAACTGAGATTTTAAGCATATCAAGGTTTTCATACATTTTGAACATGAGAGGGTCACATTACAGGACAGGGGTTAATGCTAGAACTTTAGAATATCTGTAAACATTCATCATAGCTGCTATGACTTAAGTATTTCAGTGTCATGAAACTGAAACCTACAAATAAGAATGAGCTTATGAAGAGAAATTTTCCCTAGAGTTCTCGGAAAATTATATAGTCTTAACTAAACCTTGGTTTGGGCTCTGATGGACTGAACGTGGACTCCACTCAAATAATGTCAGACTTTACATCTAAGTAAATATGAGCTAAAGAGTAAATAATTTTAAACTCACTTATTCATGATCATTTATTACTTAATAATAATAATAACTATTATTATTATTATTATTATTATTATTATTATTATTATTGTTATTATTATACAACTCCCTTCCCCTCCAAATGATGTTTTGTGCCTTTTACTGGGAGACATGTACAAGTCATCTATATACCCTAGATAGAATTCTAACGGTAGACCAATGAAATGATTCCACCCAAGTCTGGTTTAGTGAAGCAATAGGTATTTGGGAACTATTTGCAAGAGAAGCAATGAGAGGATACTTACAAAACTATAGATGCCCCAAAAGAGCTGAAAAACTGAAAATATTTCAGCAAGAGTGATAACTCATGAAAATATCCCTAGACCATCCTACATAAACTTCAGGCAACGAGACTGATCAGAATGTATCTTTTTGCCAGAAATTCTTATGCTTGAATTACATAGAGAAAGACTCCTGTTGATGTTTTAAGTTTCAGGAATTTCCTGAGACTTGGGAATTGTTTACTTCCCAAGTCTTAACATGTCTTGCAAATCAGAGGAAAATGTTGCAAGTCAGAGGAAATGGCTACACTACAATCTTTTCTCCAGCGCTCACTTTCTTCCTGTCCTCTCTTCTACATTATTCCCTATAGCTTAGATGGGATGATGCATATCTTGTTTTCTTCCCACCTATGACTAAGTGTTAGGCCACTATGCCACAGAAACAGGAGCTTACACATTTATGCAAGATGCCTTCCTTTATAATCATACTATCAAAAGTCCCAAATACCTATCAAAAAAACTATCACATCTGTCATTTTTTGGTCAACAGGACAATTTTGAGTATCACAGATCATCATACTCCACATTTTCCACAAGCCATCTGGCTTTTCCATACTCAGGACCACTGTGAAGCTCCCCATCCTTAGCAGTCTTTGTAAGATCAACATTTTGCTAATTATCCAGGCTTAAGCCCAAAGTGGATCAGGTCCACATTCTCTGTTTCTGTTAGTGCTGAGACAACACTGAGACACCGGCTTTTCCTTTAGTCCATTTTGCTACTCTAAGAGCCCTGGACTGGGTGAGCAATCTTTACCTTGAGTATATTTTCTTGCAGTGTAGAAAGGTAGAATTAATATTCTGAGAAGATAATTCCCCACGCCTAGGATTCTGTCTGACCCAATCAGATTTGCTATAGCCTTTTCTACCTCATAAAGATTGCATACCACCACAGAGCTCAAGATACCACTAAAAACTCCTAACAAGGCCAAAGTCCTTACATATTCAACATCCTTCTCAACTCGGTGAGCAGAGTTCTAGCAAGCTCAGTTAATAGGGCATCAAACACTGCCCCTCATACATCCAGTTTCCTCACTAATTCCTGCTGTCCCTCTATCACCTTCCAGTTCTTTTTGCTCATGGGAACTCAGATTGCAATAACAAATTGTGCTTAATGCCTGGTATACATCCAGTCCACCAGGAACTGTTTTCCCTCATATTACTTTGAGTTTTGTAGTCTTTATCTCAAAGAGTGGTGACTGTTACTCAGTTTCTCTGCTTTCCTAGACCTCATACTGACCCACCCATCCCTATGCCCCACATCATCAGATAACCAAGCTGGGAGAGACAGTTTTTATTACTTTAGAGACTTTCCAGATTCAAGCAGTTATATGCTTTTTAATCCTTGATAGTCACATGTTTTTGTACTAGATTTTCACTAAAGACTTTTCCACTATTCTGAATAATGAATTTACTATTTATATCTATGAATGGTCAACTTGATGGCTAGCTTCTATGACTTCTACCTTGCATTTTTCTTCTTTTTTAGCCAGTTTGTCCCATGGGTTCCAATATTTTAGATCCTAGAAGGGACTTTTAGTGTAGAACTAATTTGTATTTTCTCCTTTGGCTTCTCAACAGTAAGAAATGTCAAAGAAGCATCTCCATTTCATTCTTTCTTTCAATGTCCACAGAAAATCATAAGTTAATGTAAGGACACCATCTGCACATCTTTTTACTGATATTGTCCTTCCATTCGATGGTACTTTTTCCTCTGGCAAGTCTTTTCATCTTTGGTTACACAACTTATTATATACCTCTGTGGCCACACACCAGGTAGCATGGACTGCAAACCATTTTGTTGTGCATATTTCACTTCCAGAAACTCATTTTCTAGTCTTTTAGCCATTCTTTCATGGTACACCTGTTTTTCTATGATGATCCCCACTTATTAGGAATATACCACACTCCGTGTCACTACTCGGAAGATGGATACTTCAATGATGGCCCCAAGAATACTCCATTCTTAGACAGTTCAATCTTAGTTGTATATCCTACCACATATGTCAAGGTACTTGCAACCACAACTAGAGCAAGACATATCCCAGGGAGAAATGTAACTAGATTGAGGTTTGCTTCTGGTGATCAATCATCACAGGGAACAGCCTCAGTTCTGTGTACCAGCACCAGCTGAAGGAATTTTATAACCACACCAGCCCTGAGATATGAGCTCTTTGAATCTTTTGGTACTCATTCGGGTGCCAATTGCTTTGTATTACTTTTCCTGTGAAGAATTGAAGAAGTATCTGCTCACTCTAGACATAACACTTGTGCCAGAACAAAGAAGCTATTCCACCAAGTATAACTTGGCGAATCAGTGAATTTATTGGCATTAGCAGCAGGAATACAAATTAGGGTAATGATCCTATACTAAAAAGTCCTTTCTAGGATCTATGGTCTGAAGGGTATGCACAGGAAAATAAATCCAGTTGTCTCAGAGAAAAGCCAGAAATAAGTTATGAATGTATTATCCCTGGGGTTCCTTCCATGACTTTCAGACATCTTGATTTATAGAAAACTTCTCTCTAACAATTGTTATTGCTTATATAATCTTAGGGAAGAACCTTGTATATACTCTGGCAAGAACTTCCTAAACATCTGAGTGGTTTATTTCTTGAACTGTGTAAATTTTATTTACTTCTTAAATCTTAGTAAGCTTCTTTCCTCTTGATTCTGGAGAAAATTTTACAGTTCAAAGGAAATTGTTATATACATAGCATCTCCAAAGTTGGAATTAGTCAGTGTCAATGTCTGGGTGATTTTAAAATGGTAGGACAGATGGGGGTGAGTAGAGACGAAAGTGTGGGTGGGAGAATGAGTTGATGCTACATCAGACTTAACATGGTATCTGAGAACCTCACCTCATGATAAGCAAGATAACAATTGATACTTGATATATATTGGTTGAATTAATGTGTATAGTATAGAAGACAAAAATATGAGAACATAAGGAAGAACATGATACTGTTTATTGAATGTTAACAAATGACCCCTTCTAACAACCAAGTAAGGATGCAGGGTGTGGAGAAGCAAAACATGATAGGAACAGTAGTTTTTTTTTTAAATAGGAGGTCTTCTCTACACAATCCTAAGGAGTATGGGTATCAATCTCTGTATCAGCAACTACTGAAGGAGTTGTATAGTCGATGCTCCCATGAGATATGACTTCTTTGATTATTTTGGTACTCATTCTGGTGCCAATTGTTTTGTATGGAAAACTGAACATATCTGCTCACTCTAGACATAATACTTTTTTATTTGATATTTTCTTTATTTACATTACAAATGCTATCTCGAAAGTTCCCCATACACTCGCCCCGTCCCTGCTCACCTACCCACCCATTCCCAGAACCAGAAATGAATCCACACACCTATGGTCACTTGATTTTTGACAAAGGAGCTAAAACCATCCAGTGGAAAAAAGCATTTTCAACAAATGGTGCTGGCACAACTGGTGGTTATCATGTAGAAGAATGAGAATTGATCCATTCTTATCTCCTTGTAC
>NC_034597.1:92549351-92550554 GCF_900095145.1 Mus pahari
GCCAGGGCCAAGTAGTGGGAGTGGGTGGATAGGGGAGCAGGGGCGGGGGGGTATAGGGAACTTTCGGGATAGCATTTTAATGTAAATAAAGAAAATAATAATAATAATAATAATAATAATAATAATAATAATAATAATAAAGAAATGGAGTAGCACAAATAGCGCAATAAAGAGTGAATAACCTGGAATTAAAATAGTCTTAACTTCTCTCTTGACTCTACTGTGTAAGAGTCGCTCTCCTTGGGTTAATCTACAATGGGAACTCTGCACACAAAATACTTCTCGTCTTTTGAGGCATAGCAACTCTTCAGTAAACTTGTGTTATGTTTGAATTGTGAGGAAAAATAACATAGTGACACAGTTCAAAATATTTATAAATGTTAGTATTTATGCAAAATATTTTACAGCTTTTATTTCATTAATTCTAAAAAGAATTTTAAATGTGATTCACAATAATACTCTGGCATAACATAGAATAAAACTAATCTTACACTCTCAGAGTCCAGTCCACGCAGGAGAGAGTGCAGGCCACAGAAGCAACAGAGCTTCATGGACAGGGTCCCTTCAGGCCTTCATCCTCATCCAGGAGGCAGAGCTGAGACCCAGACCTCTGTGCACCTTCCCTGCCAGAGGAGAGCTTGCCTGCAGAGAGTGCTCTGACCACTGGGACTCAGGAGTGAGTTGGACTCCCAGGACTACTGACAGAGGCTAACAGAATCACAGGAGGAACAAGCTCCAGCCAGAGACAGCTAGAACATCTAATACCAGAGATTACCAGATGGTAAAAGGCCAACATAAGAATCTTATTAACAGGAACCAAGGCCACTCACCATCATCAGAACCCAGCACTCCCACCTCAGCCAGTCCTTCATACCCCAACACATCCAAAAACCAAGATTCGGATTTAAAGTCATATCTCATGATGCTGGTAGAGGATTTTAAGAAGGCCATTAATAACTCATTTAAATAAATAAAGGAGAACACTGCTAAACAGGTAGAAGTGCTTAAAGAGGAAGCACAAAAATCCCTTAAAGAATTACAGGAAAACACAGGTGATGGAATTGAACAATACAATCCAAGATCTAAAAACGGAAGTAGAAACAATAAAGAAATCCAAAGGGAGACAACGCTGGAGCTAGGAATCCAGGTAAGAAATCAGGAATCATAGATGCAAGCATCAGCAACAGAATACAAGAGATGGAA
>NC_034597.1:92550899-92584387 GCF_900095145.1 Mus pahari
GGAAATCCAGGACACAATGAGAAGACGAAACCTAAGGATAATAGGTATAGATGAGAATGAAGATTCTCAACTTTAAGGAATAGTAAATATCTTCAACAAAATTATAGAGGAAAATTTCCCTAACCTAAAGAAAGCGATGTCCATGAACATACAAGAAGCCTACAGAACTCCAAATAGACTGGACCAGAAAAGAAATTCTTCCTGACACATATTACTCAGAACAACAAATGCACTACATAAAGATAGACTATTAAAAGCAGTAAGGGGAAAAGGCCANGTAACATATAAAGGAAGACCTATTAGAATTACACCAGACTTCTCAACAGAGACTATGAAATCGAGAAGATCCTGGACAGATGTTATACAGACCGTAAGAGAACACAAATGCCAGCCCAGGCTACTATACCCAGCAAAACTCTCAATTACCATAGATGGAGAAATGAAGGTATTCCATGACGAAACCAAATTCACACAATATCTTTCCATAAAACCAGCTCTTCAAAGATAATAAAGGGAAAACTCCAACACAAGGAGGGAAATTATGCCATAGAAAAAGCAATAAACTAATCCTTCAACAAACCTAAAAGAAGATAGCCACAAGAATAGAATCCCAACTCTAACAGCAAAAATAGCAGGAAGCAATAATTACTTTTCCTTAATATAAAGAACTTAAGAAGCTGGACTCCAAAAAATCAAATGACCCTGTTAAAAAATGGGGTACAGAGCAAAGCAAAGAATTCTCAACCGAGGAATATCGAACGGCTGAGAAGTACCTGAAAAAATGTCCAATATCCTTAATCACGAGGGAAATGCAAATCAAAACAACCCTGAGATTCCACCTCACACCAGTCAGAATGGCTAAGATCAAAAATTCGAGTGACAGCAGAATGCTGGCGAGGATGTGGAGAAAGAGGAACACTCCTCCATTGCTGGTGGGATTGCAAGCTGGTACAACCACTCTGGAAATCAGTCTGGAGGTTCCTCAGAAAATTGGACATAGTACTACCGTATCCAGCAATACCTCTCCTGGGCATATACCCAGAAGAAGTTCCAACTAGTAATAAGAACACATGCTCCACTATGTTCATAGCAGCCTTATTTATAATAGCCAGAAACTGTAAAGAACCAGATGTCCCTCAACAGAGGAATGGATAAAGAAACTGTGGTACATTTACACAATGGAGTACAACTCAGCTATTAAAAACAATGAATTTATGCCGGGGCATGGTGTCGCATGACTTTAATCCCAGCACTCTGGAGGCAGAAGCAGGCGGATTTCTGATTTCAAGGCCAGCCTAGTCTACAAAGTGAGTTCCAGGACATCCATGGCTATACAGAGAAACCCTGTCTCGAAAATTCAAAAACAAACAAACATACAAACAAAAACAAAAACAAAAAACCCAATGAATTTATGAAATTCTTAGGCAAATGGATGTATCTGGAGGATATTATCCTGAGTGAGGTAACCCAATCACAAAAGAATACACATGATATGCACTCACTGAGAAGTGGATATTAGCCCAGAAACTTAGAATACCCAAGATACAATTTGCAAAATACATGAAACTCAAGATGATGGAAGACCAACGTGTGAATACTTTATTCCTTCTTAGAATGGGGAACAAAATACCCATGGAAGGAGTTACAGAGACAAAGTTCAGAACTGAGACAGAAGAATGGACCATCCAGAGACTGCCCCACCCAGGGATCCAACCCATATACAACCACCAAACCCAGACACTATTGCATATGCCAGCAAGATTTTGCTGACAGGACTCTGATATAGCTGTCTCTTGTGAGGCTATGCCAGTGCCTGGCAAATACAGAAGTGGATGCTTACAGTCATCTATTGGATGGAACACAGGGCCCCCAATGAAGGATCTAGAGAAAGTACCCAAGGAGCTAAAGGGGTCTGCAGCCCTATAGTTGAAACAACAATATGAGCTAACCAGTAAACCCCAGAACTTGTGTCTCTAGTTGCATATGTAACAGGGTGGCCTAGTCGGCCATCAATGGGATGAGAGGCCCTTGGTCTTGCGAAGAGTATATGCCCCAGTATAGGGGAACGCCAGGGCCAGGAAGCGAGAGTGGGTGGGTTGGGGAGCATGGCGGGGGGGGGTAATAGGGGACTTTCAGGATAGCATTTGAATTATAAATGAAGAAAATATCCAATAAAAAAAGAAAAACTAATCTTATGCTGTCAATAAAATCTAAATTCATTTTAATAACTTCAAATTTCTATGCCTCGTTAACTTCCCAAGTTTCTATTCTGCAGTTACAAATTTAGTATATTCCTTCACACATAAATGTGTTGCAATGTTATCAAGACGTCAGACTCACTCTGTTATGATATCAACTATAACGAAGCAAAATACTCAATAACATAAGTGGCAAAAAGACTGGGCACAATTCAAAATTAGAACTATAGTTTACTGATATCCCTAGTTCTTCTACTATGGAGAATATTTAGAAGCTGTTTGGCTGCAATGCTTGTCTTATCCATCAGACCCTTTATCTAGCAATGACTGTTTCATGCTTTTTAGTAGACACTACCAGCCTGGGCACTAAATCAATATGGAAATTAAACTGGCAATCTAGAACACATTGATTTATGAGGCTGCATTTCTCCTATATATTTCTTAATATTTTGAGCATTCATAAATTAAACATAAAATCAATTTAAATTAAAAGTTAAGAGGTAGGAGCCCTCAGGTAGATGCTTAATAGTTTATTAGTTTTATGAAGTATTAGACATACTAAACTTTATACTGATGTTATTATTATTCATTATTTCTAACATACTAACAAGGAACTATTCACTTCCAGTCATCCAGTTTCTGAATTACACAGCTCACCAAATTTTACAATTGAACCTTTGCATTATCTCTCTCTCTAAATGTTGGCTTAGTTTCAAAAGAAACTCTTATTAGAAGGAAAGTCAAAGTGTATTTCAGACATGCTGTTAAAACTTGAAGACATCTTCATTGAAGAAAAATTAAAACATTTGAAGTTGTTAAGTTTTTTAAATTATGTACTTAATAGAGACATTTTTTTTTAAAAAAAGCAATGCTGTTCAACTGAAGCATATCAGTTACTGTTCACTTACATTATCTATGCATTACTTCATTTATCACAGCCTGCTGTATTCCTTATGGTTTTGGTTGTAAGCCTAGCTTTTACTGGCTGAGCAATCTTCTTAGTTCCATCACTATTTTTCAATGCATGGAAAGCATTAGAAATAAAGTCTAGACAAGGAAACACAGACATAAGCATATTTTCAAGCAATTCTAGAAAGAAGTACATATACTATATCATGGATTCAACTAAAATGGAGGAAAGTAACGTTAAAATCAAAGCATTGTTTTCCTTAATGGGAATTAATCAGCTAAGTACTTTGAAGGCAAGTTCTCTTCAGTCAGCAATGGATGTGGAGGTCAGATGTATAAAGAAATACATGGACTCAATGAATTGTTACTGGCCTGAAGAGGAAGAAGGCATTTGACCCATGATATGAGCGACAACCAAGAACTGGGAGAAGCCCTTAGCTGACAGACAAAAAATTAAATCTGGAGTCTGAGATACTTTTAAAGATCGATTTATTTTTATTTTATGTGTGTGAGTGTTTGTCTGCATGTATGGAAGTGTGCCTCATATGTATCTTGGGATTTTGAAGTCCAGAAGAATAATTGAAGGTACAGACACTTGAGAGTAACCATGTGGGTTCTTGGAACCAAACTCAAGTCCTTTGCAAGAGAATCAAAAGTTCTTAACCACCGAGCCATCATCTCTTTAGTTCCTGAAATCTGAATCTCACAACAAAAAGGAAAAATATTTGGCTAATAAATGTTGATCTTAAAATTAATTTTAAATCCAATACGTCTGAAACCATAGACAACATTTTGATTTTAGCCAGTGATACCATAAGCAGAAATTTAGTTATGCCACTCCTAGTTTTCCAATCTGCAGAATTTATGAAAGCCAGTACCAGTACCCGTGTGACATCAGAAGGCTCTAAGTTTGTTCATTGATTCTTTAATAATAGAAACTCTTCCACATATCTCATGTCTCTGTCCTATGTGATACTCATGTCTCCCTATAATGCAAGATGGCCCTCCACTTCGTATTACAAGTAAAAATGGTAAACAGTAATGTGAACACAAATTTGATGCACCACTAGCAAAATCAAGCCCGCTGAGTTTTGAATAACCAAACTACCATTTGCCAACCAATAAGAGAATAAGAAAATTGATATTTGTAAATGTTCAAATTATCATTCTGAATTTTAAAAATAAATCTACCCCCAGAGTAAATGGAATATCTCTTCCATCAAAATATGTGGCCCTCATCAGAAAGGAAGCCCACAGGAGCCCAGCACTATGAAGTGCAGAGGGGCTAGCTCGCAGCCACAGTAATGGGTATGCAATGATAACACTGCAAACTTTGAACATAATTTTTGCAAAAAATCATTGCCCTCTTATGATTTAAGTAAAATACGTGTCATGTGCCAATTACTTTCATTTGATGGTAGTTATTTTTAAGAAAAGGTTATGAGTTCAGATTCAAAGCAAAACAAAACCAGTGTCATCGGCCATTTCTCCACTCTTTAGCACTTCACTTCCTTTACCTCCTACAACAATGCTAGACAGGGTCTGCTCAGAGGAAAGGTAGACTCACTCTATACTTTCTTTCTCAGAACTGGTGAGCCCTGCTGTCTTATATGCATTGGTTGCTGGTATCAATTACTCCTGGTTGCAATCTCAGACACTGTGAACTGCCCTGCAGTTTCTAACACATGCATCCTAACCACTGTGTCTCTGCTGATGAGATTTTTTCCGTCTTTCCTGTGGTGTGTCATCTCTATTAGACTTTGTAAACCACAGCAGTTGAAGTCTTTAACCAGCCATTACTAATAAGCATATGTTAATTGTTGCAAAGATCATAAGCAGGTCAATTAGGAAGCAAAGACTGGAACCCAAGGCAATCGAGGCTGGAGGGAAAATTCAGGGCAGGTGTCGGCCAACATGCTCTGCCCTGACGGGAGCTCTCTGCATCTTGGGTAGCAGCTCATTTAATGTTTTGATTCGCTGAATTTGCATTTCAAATTTTCATTCCTAATAGACAATATAGTCAGTCTTTGTTAATGAGGACTCTGATTACATGTGCCATTATAATTGGGAATTAGCAGACCAGCCTTGTTTTGGAGATTAAACCCAAAGCAAATTGGATTAAATACAGTGTGACCAAAACCTCAAGCCTCCCCTTTCTCTCTCTCTCTTTCTTTAAAAAAAATCTTGAGTCAAAGGTGAAACAAAATCCATTGGTTCCAGGCATATGGCTCATAACTTTATTATCATTTTAGAGCTGTAATTGTACTTTAAAAGATACTCTATTTTGAATTATTCAGTTATAGTGTTTAGAATATGTTTATCAATTTGCCACTCAAAGAAACTGAGAAGTTTGAGAACAGAACACTAAATATTCAGAGTTAATTATATAATGCATGGGCATACAGTGGTAGATTGTTTATATTTTTTAAGTTAATTGTATCTACAGGATGAATGGGGGAATAACATTTCAAATTGAGCTCCATGTGAACTGATATAACCCGTCTTCATGACAGAGTGATTTTCAGTCTTTGTTCCATAATCTTATGCCTGTGATTTTATTATGGTCTCCATGGGAATATTTACTACAATGATTAAATAAATTTTTTACATTAATATTGATTCTTAAGAATTCTTATTTTTTAATTTAATCAAAATTTCAACACAATAACATGGTTTGGACTGCAGGTATCATACCCCTAATATGACATATATCTCAGGGTTATGTGGTCTGTCTTTATTCTCTTGGGTCATTTAATATTGTAATCCAGTTATACTCCAACATTTTCATTATTAAGCTTAAGACCAATTCTTCAGAAACTTCTACTAATCCCAAGCCATTGGAAAATCACGCTTATTAATTCCCATGAGATTCAGTTAGATGTTTGTTTGGCTATAGGCAGCCTTAATTACACAACAAAAAGATCATCAAAAGATGAAGAGAAATTCAAATATTCTGTGTGAATACTGGCCTTTGAAGGCAAACAGATGTGTTACAGCTGGATACCAACAATCATGTTCACTTTTTCAGGTTTAAAATGTTAATGTGGGGAGAAATGAAAAACTTAAACCTTTTACAGGGATATCAGGGTTTCATTCATTTGCATTGTAGGAAGTAGTTATCTAAATAAAGATGAGCTTGCTCCTGGCATGGCTTTGCCACCTAAGGGGATATCTTTAAAGCCACTTGAAGCTCCATCAAGAGAGTAACAGTAAGGCTGGAGAGATGAGTCAGGGGTTAAGGGTGCTTGCTGCTCTTCTGGAGGACCAAAGTAGAGTTCCCAGGACCCGTGTCAGGAGGGCACTACTGCCTGTAACTCCAGCTTCATGGACTCTGATTGTCTTTGGGGACTTCTGTGGCACAAGTGTACATGAGAAGGACACTGGCAGACAGAGAAACATAAATTAGTAAAATAACCCTTAACGGAAAGATAAGGAAGCGATAGTGCTTGCTATGGATGTGACATCTGTCTTTGGGGCATGGAGCACCATTTCCTCAGACTGGTGAGCTAATTCTGTAACCACTTAATGGATCGCCTATCCTAATGTCTGAGTTTGCCTCAAGTCCAGATGAGCTCCATTGCTTGGGTACAGTTAGGAAAAGGAAAAGGCTGCTTGCTTTTTCTTAAACTAATACAGAATAGTAATGGAAATGCCCTGAGCTTCATTTTTACAAAGGTGGAATCAGAAACACAAAAATTTCCAAAATACAATAAAATTTTAAATTTTAAATTTTGCTCATTTCGTAAGAGTTACAGCACTCTTTGACACTTGATATGTGAATGAAATAAGAATCTTTCTTTAAGTATTTTATAAATGATCACCATTCACAGTTATCATTATGGAAAACGAGTTCCCTTTGCTAGATAAAAAAGTGTGAACAATATGTAGTTACATGTTCACTAGAGTTTATTAGTTTTATTTATTTACTTGACCATAAAACAGATTATCCTATATGGGTTTGATTACACACAGAACTATAGGAAAGAAGATGATTCTTTGGCATCTACGAGGATAGATTTTTAAATGTTCAGACAGTGATTAAAAGGGCAGTTTGTTTCTCACTTCTCTGCCAGTAAATTCTCTGCCAGTAATGTGGACAATTGTGTGGAAAATAATACTGGCTTTAAATCTTGACAATTCTGATTGATCTGGTAAATTTGTTAACTTTTAATGAAGACTATTACTTACCTTTTAATTGATGATAGCTCAAGAAATTTCAGGTTTAAAAATTATCCTCTACTTTTTGTAAATAAAAAAAAAATTCTTGTGCTCTAAACTTGGTTAAATGTGCTTTACCTCAACAAAAACTGTTAAGACTGTTGAACTAAACATCCCGGTTCTTTTAATTAACAACCTCCTTCATATTTATACATGCATTTATATGTATATACATATGAGGATATAGGATATACTGAGACAATGAAATGGGATGGTAAATATCAATACATTGAGTACATTAAAGGTCAGATTTTTTTCATGGAATTGGCTTTAATTGCATGTATATACGTGTGAGCATACGTTGTATCACAGACAAAAATGCTTCTATATCATATATTACAATAAAATTAAGTTTTAAAGATATCTAGGAAGGAGGTGAGACAGGCAGTTTTCCAAACCAAATAACTACCTACCCAGCAATGCTCCTGCTTTCCAGGCCTTTCCACCTACCTCCTTTTCACCTCCCTTTTCTGCCTTTCCAGATTCTCACTTATCCACATGGTAAGTTGCAATTTATGCTACAAGGATAATTTTTATGGTTGAGGTGTATTATTTGTGTTATATTTTACAGTGTAAACATAATAAAACTGTGCACAAAATAGTTCATCCAATAAATTTAGATGCTGGACATCTTTACTGAATTGTAGGAAACTCTGAGCCTACTTGAGTGACCACCAATGAAGACAGTAAGACCCCACTGAACTTCCCTGGTGTTGTCCATTTCATTCCTATGAGAATTAAATGTCACCCTTGGGATTTCATAGGGAAAAAGATAGCTGGAACGTTTTGCCTAATTATTCTGTTTTCTGCTTCGTGTCCCTTTTTTTTGTGAATTTTAAGACGCGGTCTTTCATTGTAATGACCAATGTATTCATTTCAATGTATAACTATATGAGGAAGATCATCTTGAGTCCTATGAGTCGAGCAAGCCCTTTAATTGAGTTGTTGACGTTAAGGATGACGTTGAAGACCACAACATTACAAAGAGATAAAGAGTCTCCATGCGGTTGTAACCACAAGGCCTCCCACGACACGGAAGCATCAACATTTTACTTCCTATTCCAGCGTTGATGGACATACGTATATGCTACCTTTCAGCATATTGAAGTTGTTATTCTTACCGTTTCATTTGCAAATGTGAGAGGTTTCTTTCTTTTTTTTTTTTTTTTACCAGATCTGTTCCTTGTGACATACTGCTACTTTTTTTTTTTTTTTGATTGTAAAAGAAGGGACTTAATGTATATGTTTAAAAGAACTTTGTACGTCTTCTTCTGAAACTCACTTTCTATCAGAGTATATGGCATTCTTATATTGATTTGTCCTCTATTTTGGATGACATGAGAAATTTAGTGGGCATGTTTGAATTACAAAACATTTTAAAGCAAATGTAGATACACTGCTTCTAGTACTTAGCAAAGCTTGAAATCAATACAGTAAGATTTCTGAAAAGTCGACTTCTTAGCCAGACTCTATTAGTGAACAGAAAATTTATATAGTGATTAAAATTCAGGTTAGTCATTTTGCTATGTATTTTACAAAGCAAGACTTTCTTCCTTTTCTAAAATATTAACAAATAAATTTCAAACACAATTGGTCAAATGAACTTTCTGGATAACTGTGTTAAGCAGTAAAGTTATTCCTTTTCTGTTGCTGTGGTAAAACACTAAGTCAGTTTATAAACGGAAGGGTTTATTTTGACTTATAGTTCCAGAGAGTCCACAATGATAGCATGATGGCAGGTAACCAAAGCAGGGAGTTGAGAAATCATGTCTCCAACAACATTCAGACGGTGGCCTGGCAGTGGGGCAGCATCATAAACTCTTTAGTTCTTCCCCCAGGGATTTCCATCCCCAGCAAGGCTCTACCTCCTAAAGATTCTACAGCTGCTCAAATAGAGCCACCAGCCTGGGACCTGTATTCAAATACATAAGCCTGGGGGAACATTTCTCATCGGAACTACTCCAAGTGCCAAGCCAGGGAATACATTGTATACATTTTGTAATTGTATGCATTCTGTAAATAGACTGGCAGGTTGCATTGAACAGTGCCTGGTTCTTAAAGCTGTGTGTAAATTGTTCCGTAGTCTACACTTAAAGCAACCTGAAGTACAATAGCACCAGATTCCCTGAAACTGATTTCTCCAGTTTCACGTTAGGTACAGTGACCCTGTGTCTGACAGGAGGTGTCCTTAATTCAGTCTGTAAACCATGTATATCTGTGACAGCTGGCTAGTTTTCAGAAATTACAAAAGGGACGAGACAGTGGGTCCAAGAGAAAAAGAGAGATAACAAGCCTGGCAGGAAGGACATGCATGTCTGCCCAAAACATAATGAAGATCTAAGTCACCATTAGTTCTAGAAAAGCAGAAACTGGTAAGGGAAACAACTCTGCACTTGTATGCGTTTTTTAACCTTCAAATAAGTAGTCCAGGTGAGTCTGATAACACATGCTTGTAATGCCCTCATTTGGAAGTTTGATGGTTGAGAATCCATTTAAGAACAGTGTCAGCTGAACATGTTTGAGGACAGTCGAGTTTACATGAGACTGTCTAAAAACCGATTCCACTACATTAAAACAAAAAATGGTACATTACTTTGTATAATTCAACTGTGTCTTTTATTACAACGATACAGGACTATTTTTTGGTGTGCAATACACTATTGCTAATTTAAGTATTATGGTAGCTAATATTATTAATATAATTATGGGTATTAGTACTAAATTATTTTATTCTTAAGGTATTTTCAGATATATTTTCTCACCGTAAGCAATTATTTAGTAATATGAGACACATCTGAGAGAGCTGGATTACTAAATACATTGGTGTACTTTTGTGGTAGTTTACATTTTACCTTAGTGGGAGGAACTTTCCAGTGGCCTTCCTGTAGGCTCTACCAACTGGATTTCGGGGAGAGTCAGTGGCTGTTTGAAAGGCCTTTCCCTACCTAATCTTGCGCGGTCAGAGGCAGGGTTGTTTCGCTTCCTTTATTCATTCGCTTGTTCTTTGGCACTTTTCTGAAGACCTGGGGCTGTGTGGACCACTCCCAGATGCTGAGGCTCTGGTGTTTAAGGAGACTTGGGGTCCTTAAGGAACAGGCAGACGGGTTAAGATGCTTCTCTAACAGAAAGACGTTGTCTCCTTGGTGTGATGAGGGAAATACCGCAGCGGCTCTGAGGAAGAAATGACTGTGCCTGGGGAAGGGTGGAGATGATTGGGAGTGAAGGCCCCTGAGCATTTCAGAATGTATAACTCTAAGAAAAGCACACTATGTTCAACCTAAATATAATCTCAGTCTCTCTCTCTCTCTCTCTCTCTCTCTCTCTCTCTCTCTCTCTCTCTCACACACACACACACACACACACACATTTATATTATTTTTCCTTTTATTGAAAATAGATTATTTTCTCACGTAATTTATCTTCATTATGGCTTCCCCTCCCTCTACTCCTCACATCTCCTTCCCACCTCTGCTAACATCTGGAGCCATCTCTTTTCCTAGTTAGAAAACAGACAGGCTTCTATGGGATTAAAATAAAATAAAATAAAATGACACATCAGAATTGGAAAAAACAAATAAATGAAGAGAAAAGAGCAGAAAAGAAGGCATAAGGAACAGAGACCTACTCATGCAGGTATCCAGGAATCGCCTAGAGCATTATACTGTAAGCCATAACATATACACCAAGGGCTGCATTTTCTGTGTGTTCATGTGTGTCACTCCCATTGACTTAGAGGCTCTGGTTTTGTGGGTGTCTATCATGCCCTCTGACGCTTGCTTTTTTTTCAGCTCCTCTTCCATGGAATTCCCTGAACCCTGAAGGGAGGGATTTGATGGAGAAATTCTGTTTAGGGATAAGTGTTCCAAGGTCTCTCACTCTGCAGTGTAGGACTGTGGACTTCTGTTTTCATCTGCTTCAAGAAGAAGCTTCCCTAGTGATGGCTAAGCGAGATCAGTTGACCTACAGTTACAGCAGAAAGCCATTGGAAAAATTGTATTGCTCCGTTTTTTAAATTTGTTTGTTTTGACTTGAGCCATGGCATCTGGTTTTAACCTAGGTCTCTAGGGTACCTAGTCCCAGGCTCTTGGTCACCCAAGCAGTGTGGGTATGAGCTTCATCTTGTGGAGTGGGCCACAGGTCAAACCAGATATTGGTAGGTAACTCCCACAAGAGTTGCGCCACTATTACAGTAGTACATACTGCAGGCTGCACACCAATGCAGATCAAAAGGGTATGCATCTGGGCTGTTGTTTATGTTTCTCTTTTGGAAGTATGACGAGCACCTTCTTTTTTTCTTTTTTTAATTTGTACCATTTTATTTTATTTTATTATTATTTTCTTTATTTACATTTCAAATGCTATCCTGAAAGTTCCCTATACCACCCCCCCGCCCCTGCTCCCCTACCCACCCACTCCCACTACTTGGCCCAGGCCTTCCCCTGTGCTGGGTCATATAAAGTTTGCAAGACCAAGGGGCCTCTCTTCCCAGTGATGGCCGATTAGGCCATCTTCTGGACGAGCACCTTCTTAAACCAAGGATGCTAACACGTAGCAATGAAGGCTCTATATAGACACCAGCTCAGCTTCTCTCTCCCTGTTAAATGAGCTGGATAGGTGATATGGGACCTTGAAGACAGTTTATGGGGAGCAATCTACAACCTTAGCAACAGCCTGGGTTGTTTAGGGCTTCCCATGGGATCCTTTTGAATAACAACTCAATTAGGTGTAACCCAATACCAGTTTTGGAAGCTTAATTTGATGACAAGAGATGGCAAGTGAGCCACTGATGCCCATTGGTTATTTGGTGATTTCATCTAGCTTGCCTTCATGTAAGTATATATTTTATAAAGCTTCTATTGTATTAGGTTTTCATAATAGCCTCAAATGGCCTTTAATTTTAGCTGTCTCTCCCCCATATTCCCTCCCTAATCTCTTTAAACTATGAATCAGGATAAATATATCTTTTTAAATTTATTTATTTATTTATTTTTAATTACATATTATTTTCTATATTTACATTTCAAATGTTATCTCGTTTCCCAGTTTCCTCTCTGAAAATCCCCTACCCTTCCCCAACTCCCCAGTCCACCTACTCCTGCTTCCTGGCCCCGGCATTCCCCTATACTGGAGCATAGAACCTTCACAAGACCAAGGGCCTCTTCTCCCATTGATTTAGGTGCTATTTCAAGAAGTTTTTTTCTAACTATGACAGTTATGACTCATTGAAGAAAATTTAGAATTCATGGGAGAATTTAAAGGCAAAACCTCCTACACTATATATATTCATGTATACATGTATGTGTACAAATGTTATATGTATACACATTGAATATATGCATATGTATATGTACTCTTCCTTATTGTATATTATTCTGTTATTTTATATATAAAAACTGATATATAAAATCTGTATTTACAATGATAGTATAAATGAGAGGCTTTTATGTAACAGCATAATTTAGCTCTTGCATTATCATCAAACACACACTTTGGTTAGAAATGTTCCTGGTTATACTTGACCATATTTCTAAGTTGTTATAGTATTATCTTTGGCATTATTTTTTAATTATTTAGCATATTATGTCCCCAAACAAATTTTCAGAAACAGAATTTCTGGGCCAAAGGTCTAACCTTTGATTTGTAATCACCTTTGTTCTTCAGAATACTGGCGCCAGTTCATGTTACCAATCCTGATGACGTGCTGAGATTTCAACACTTTTTTTTTTAAGTTATGTCTTAGGAAAAGCAACTCTTGGTAGATTCTTTTCTCTTCTCTGTTGATTCTTTCTTCCATCACTCACATTCAACAATGTTTTTTAAAGTAAAAAGTTCCTGTCTCTTATACTTTGAGACAGGATCTCACTAAATTGTCTGAGCAAGCCTTGAACTCACTTCTATTCTAAATTAGCCTTGAATTTGTGATTTTCTTGCCTCAGCCTCTTGAGTAGATGAAATTAAAGGCTTGCGTCATCAGGGCTATCTTGTAAAGAGTTTTAACATGGCTAAACGATAGATCTCTTTGATTTTGATTTCTTTTCCTAGTTTTAATCTAAAGTTGAATTGTATGAAGAATTTTTAAGCAAAAGACCCAAACTCAATATTTGATGTCAATAAAATGGGCTGCAATGGGACCCAGTGTTGGAGAATGTTGTTTTTATATGTGATAACATTGCCTAGAGATCTAGAACACTGGAGCTGTAGATTGGAGCACGGGGCTTGACGGAAACCTAATATAAATAACCAATGATGATCTCCTTTGCCATCCCATTTTTGCAAAGTACTATAAATAAGTTCAGAGTATATTCATTCTGGTAGTTCCTATTTTTAGGCCAACTATAGACACTATATTAATTAATCACTGAACAGTGTAGACAGTGCTTGGCTCAATGCACTATTTTTTTTCCAGAGTAATGATATAATACAATCTTTGGTTAATCTTAATACACCTTGCTTTTCCTAGCTAAGAAGGATGTGAGCAGCCTCTACATAAATGATGCTGTAACTTCATCCAACACTTTTGCTTGTGGACTGAAATTATGACAGACGATACCTTGTTGGCTTGTTATTGTTTCCCCTTCTCTAGATGCCACTTAGAGTGACATGTTGGCAGTTTTTCAGTGATCAGTCCTAAGCCAGCCAGAGCACAAATGAAGCCAGACTTCAATTGACCTCTGTGATAAGAGAGACCACTAGAGACACTTTTCTCAGCCAAACAGCAAGTGCAGGACACTAATTCATAGAAGGTACTAAACTTCAAAAAATTGTTTGATGACTTCCCCCTTGTATCCCAGTGAATAAAATGGAGCCCAGTTGGCAGAATACAGGGCAATTTTGTGTGAGTCGGGTCAGTTATAATTTGTACAATGAAAGAGTACCCGCTTAATAATTGATATCAATACAGAAGGCACTGAGCTCTGTTCAACTTTTTGTTTGTGGCTCAGACACAGATAGAGAAGGCTTACTCAACACGTTTACAGATGGTCCATCAGCACCTAATCTGGGTAATAGTTTGAGAATTTTAAAAGATTTTAACAGGCTACAGAGATGTCATTAAATCTAGTTGATAAAATGCAATGGTTATGAATAAGAGACTCCACCTTGGGATTCTCAACAGCCAGAGGGATGCAGGATGTCAGAATAGCAGGATGACCAGCTATTTAAAGTGGCTTGGCATTGCTGCTTACGTTCAGCTCTGTGATGTGATAGAACACGGATGCCTTGGAATTTTACAACACTGGGTCCAAGTTAATGTCAAAAACAAGCATGAAAACAACATGAAATAAGTCTAAAGACCTTGAAGATAATTCTTGCACTAAACTTTCCATACTAAATTTATCCATGAGGAGAAGTTTGCTTAGATATCGTTTGTTGGGAATCAAACAACAGAAGTTTATATTTTAACTTCTGAAGGCTATTGTGGATTCACTCTTCTTCCAAGTTAATTTGCATATTTTAAAAATGCAAGTGAAATTTTAGTGTATTGGTCTCTTTTCTGTGGCTATAACAAAATACCTGATACTGGAATTTTATACAGAAATTAAATTGATTTAGGCCACAGTTGTTAGTAGTCATGGACACAGCTTGTGCTGCTGTTAGTTTTGATCTAGAAAGCATCTCATGACAGACGGCACTACAGAGACAGACCCGGGGGTGAGAGGAGCACAGGGCAGGATCAGGTTTGAGGCTGGGCAAGGGAACTGGTTGGCCCTGAGTGTTTCATCATACATCTCTTTCATTAGGCTGATATCCTGCGAGTTATATTAGTTTCTCCCAAAGCAACACTCTCAGTGGTCACATACTACATTCCACTTCTTACAAGTTTGATCTTTTAACATGACCATACTGAACACCAACCCTGTAACACATGAACACTTGCATGTCAAATCACATCTAGAACATAATTATGAGCATTATTCTAAACCTCAGGATTGCACCAAAAGCATTACCATCAGAGAATTCACAGCCCCACATCCTTTGCTCAAAGTATGTAGGGTTTTAACATGAAATTCTGATAGGCACACAAAAGCAATGCTAATAGCCTGTACTCTTTTGGGACTCCCTGAGACACCCAAAATTCAAAGGACATGGGAAATCCAATGGCTTATGTATGAAACATTATTTTGTCTCCCTCTATGGAACTTCCACTCAAACATTTTATTATTACTATATTTTATTATTCCTGTGATTTTAGTAATTTTATAAATAGTATGTTTCCTTCCTTGTGACCTTTTCTTTTTTTAGTGAAATTGTCTTTCTTATTTTTATTAGTCATTTCATAATTTTTGTACAACGTTTTTATCATGTTAACTCCTTCCTCAACTTATGTCAGACCCACTCCTCTTCTCTACCTGCCCCCAGCATTGTGCCCTCCTCTTTTTGTAACGTGCAAAGTCCAATTGTGCTGATCATCTGTTCTTGACCTTCCAGGATCCCCATCCTTAAAGAAAACTAATTCATCTTCTCTCAGTAGCTACAATCATCATTAGCTAAGGATGCCTCTGTGTCCCCTTTCAGGACTGGGCCTTTGGATTAAGTTTGTGTAGGGCTTGTGCTTGTTGCCACACCATTGTGAGCCCATGTGTGCAGCTGCCCTACTGTGTCAAGAAAATGCAGTTTCCTTGTAGTCCAATACCACCTGTCTCCCTGCCCCTCTTCTGAAGTGATGATTGAGCCTTGGAAGGATAGAATATAGAGAAGATATGCCACTTAGGGCTTAGCAGTTCATTCTGTTTTATTCTCTGCCCCTTCCCCCACTGTGGGCATCTGTGATGCTCACCAGACAATTCAAAATAGAAGCTTCTCTGATGGTAGTTTACATATGTGCTAACTTATGGCTATAACTAGAAGTTGGTTTAATATTATGTCCATTTAGTAGAATAGTGTTAGTAGATTCTCGCCTACTAACCTAATACCTGTTTAGCATGGGATTTTAAATGTGTCTCATCTTGTGGAATAGGCATTAAATCTAGCAGGAAAGTGTTCTATTCTATTGATACTCTATTGAGCTGTTGCACTCCTGGCCATGTCTGACTTGCCAGTCATTATTTTGGCACTCAGTATAAATGTGGGAAAAGAGGAACACTCCTCAATACTGATAAAAAAAAAAAATACAACTCACACCCATGCCTCTGGAATTCGAGATGGACACTCACCAAAGAGCTGGAAATAAATCTACCTCATGATCTAGCTGTACCACTCAAGCGTAAACCCAAAAGGCTCTCCATCCTCCTGTGGAGATTCCTGCGCATCCATATTCATTGTTTCTCTAATCACAATAGCCACAGAATGAATGTCCACCAACTGATGAATGAATACCACAACTCCAGTCTATTTATATAATAAAACATTGCCCAGCCATGAATAAAACTGAAACATGAATTCCATTTTCATGAAATGAAATTCCTTCCTTTCCACTCCTCTCTTCCCTTAATGCTTTTGCCTCCATTAAACCTCCATCCCCTTTCACAACCTGTGCTCTACTACCCCACTTCCTTCAAAGCTCTTCCCACAGGTACCCCAAAGAGTTTTTCTGGTTTCATGACTTCTGCAGTTACTCCAAGTGAGACCCAAATCTAAACATCTGTCTCAGAAGCAGTGTGTCGTCTTAGCATGTACCAAGTCCTGAGTTCTATCCACAGCACCACCAGAGAGTGGACATAAGAGAGGCAGATGCCCCTTCAGTGTTTCTATGTATACGAACAAAAGCTGCTTATGCCACTAGACTAGTCCTTCTCTGGCTTTAATGAGCATATGGACAATCTGAGAATCTTGTCAATTCAGTCAGTCCTTTGTAGAGATTTTTATTGATTTACTGACTATGATAGAGGTGGGAGAATTTACCAGTCACTGGATACCATACGGACAATCCATCCTAAATCTTACAATTAATACTGTGAACAAAAGAAGTCAGTAATTACGACTCTGAAATACACATGTTAGGCCTTGATTTTTGTAATTGATTTTTGATGCTACTTTTTATTTTTGACAGTTTTATAATTTATATAATGAATTTTAGCCATTGTTATCCCTATGGCCCTTTCTAATCTCCTTCCCCTCCAACTGAAACCTTTCTTTGAAACAAGTCTCTCTACTATTCTCTGTCTCTGTTTTTCTATCTCTCTGTCTCTGTCTCTATCCCTCTCTCAATAATCTCTCTCTCTCTCTCTCTCTCTCTCTCTCTCTCTCTCTCTCTCTCTCTCTCTGTGTGTGTGTGTGTGTGTGTGTGTGTCCTGTGTGTATGTGTGTTCATTTAGAGCTTCTCGACTGTGCATGGGCGTGGGGAATATTTACTGGAACAATTTATCAGAGGCTACGTCACTGAAGAAAAGAACCCTCCCTCCCCAACACCCCTGGACTACAAATGGCCTCTGAGGTAGGGCTGGGGTCTCATGGGCCCCCACTCATCCATGATGAGATGTGGAAGGGTCCTCTCATGTACAACTCTTGAGTGCAAGTAACCACAACTACAGGGAGTTCTTAAGTTATTAGATAATGTATTAAATGAATTTCCACATTATTAACCCTCTGACATTTGATGAAGACTGTTAGATCTTCAGTCTCATAGAAAAATACAAAGATAAACAAGCAAAAAAAAACAAAAAACAAAAAGACTCAAATGACCACATGGCCCCTGGAATCAAATAGTTTCTTTTAAATGTAGATTAAGACACTTCTTCAGTGATTTTAGGCAATCTTCATTTCGTACCCAAACCCTGGTGTTCTAACTTAGAAGATGAAAACTAGTTACTGATTTTGCAGTGCTCTGTGCAGACTGTGCCATGTGGAATATGCCAAGTGGATTCCATGACTGAGGGTTCGCGCTTATTTGGGGATAGGCTAAATGCTTAGTCATCCTCTTCAGGTTACTCTTCATGCTCATTTGACAAGGTCTTGCTATCTATGAAGGTTTGAGCTTTATTGCTCTCAAGAAAGTTTCGATTGAGCAGCCATGAGCTCTATCAGAATCATGGAATCTTGCCGTTTACCTAGGAGACCCTCATATACATCTGTCATTAAAACACATCTTTGAAAAGTGAGAGCTTTCTGTTTTGCAGTTAGACATTCAGTGTTCCTCTTTTAACATCTGTCATGTGGAGTGTGTTCATTTAGTACTTTTAACCAGCTGATTATTAATCAATAAGAAAATCTTAAGCATTTCAGAATATGTTTTTTAACAACTGTTGGTTAGGTCAAAATTTCTAGTTATTATAATTGTAAATAAAAATATCACTTAAAGGGTTTTTATGGTATGACCCTATACTATTTCATCAAAATATACTGATTTTATTGTCTGGTTTATTGAGTGTAAAATACAATATGTAGTAATATCAAAGTATCCACAATGAGACATGTAGTATCTTATGAAAGGCACACAGAAACCATGCAAGCAATCGTATATGTATTCACAGAGAGAGAGAGAGAGAGAGAGAGAGAGAGAGAGAGAGAGAGAGAGAGAGAGAGANGAGAGAGAGAGAGAGAGAGAGAGAGAGAGAAAGGGAGAGGGAGGGGGAGAGAGAGAGAGAGAAAGAGAGAGAGAGAGAGAGATATGAATTTTTGGTAACAAGACCATTTAAGTATATACGCAATATACACATAGCAGAAACTGATAGGGATATAATAACAGTTCGATGAATATTCATTAATAGAATGAATTAAAGATTTATTTAATTACACAGGTAGATACTGGGCAAGAGCTTTATAATCTTGTATACATGTTGTTGAGTACCGCACTAAACATAATGGTACATATTTTCTACAAAGACAACCTTTGGTAATAAGAATAATACTATTTTATCATTCAAGAATACTTCCCTCCTTATTGTGTAAATACCATTTTTATTTAAGCATGAAGGAACCACTAAATTGTTTTTACCAGCCATTTCTTCTTCCTAGGGGTAGCAGATGTACACAGAGAATCAGTCACTTAATTCCCTCTAATCACCCATTTCTTTCCAGCCTCTTCATTCTGTCCTTGGAAACTTCAGCATTCCCCAGTGTGCCCATAGCTGACCCTGCATCCTGGCAGCAAGCAAACCTCCTCTTGCAAGCAGCAGGCTCCATATGGTTGCTTCAAGCATGGAGGGTGACCTTGCCAAGTCTCCTGCAAAGGGATTTTACAGAGCAGAGAAGCAAACGCGTTCCCTTAAATGTTAGTCATTGAGCCAGAGAAGTCGACTCGCTGATGAAAGGCAGTTAAAGTACTTTGCAGGCTCTGATCTGAAACCTATAGGAAGTTTTGTACAATGGCGGCTCGATGCCAGGCATTAAAAATAAATGTAATCATCTGATATTACCTATAAAATCTTCCTTCAAAAAAATGGTAGAGCTGTCAGCTATGATCAGCATGCATATGCATATTTGAGAAGAGAGAGATGAAGAGTAACTGTGTGGACGAGACCAGCACCATGTCTGTATGAGGGTAAGAGAGGCGATGACATAGCATATGAAGTCAATGGTGGAGTTGTTATTATTTATACATGAGTAAAGATTACAAATGCAAGCCCCAGCTCAGATCTCTCACCCCCTGGATCTGTGAAACCTGTCACTCAGTCTCCCGTGGTGTGTCTTCCTGTCTCCGAGCCATTGGACCACCTGCTGCCAAGACTCTCATCTACTGCATCGCCCGAAGGCCTCGATGATAACAGCATTGATTCCAATGTACATCTAATTACTTCTCATAATCTATTCATTTCACAATAGTGTAGTGAAACATCTGTCACATCATAAACTCTTTAGTAGCCTTATCAAACCACCAAAATATACTCGGCTGCCAGTTGGCAGCTTCCTCCGTTTCCCGTTTATTAATGTGATGCAAACATTTCTGGTCCTTTTTTCAGCTTTAGATGAATCTCCCCAATGACCAGGGAAGCAGAACTGGGCAAACCACAGTTGAAATGTCAGTACGTTACCTATTGAGGGACAAATCCAGATGCCATGCAGAAATCACTTAAATTAGCACCATGTCCTTGGAGGGATCTATCTCCAAATATAGTTCTTCCATTCATACAAGTAAGACAAGACTTCAGCTTCAGTGTGTCATATTAATTTACTAAAATAAGCCTCTGGGACATTTTTGCCTTTGAATAGGATATTACACAGGAAAGCACTTACCTTCATGTACTTAACGTTAGCTTTGGGAAAGTTAGACTCTTTCCTTTTTCTCTGGTTTTAATTTTCAATCATTTTTTTTCTTCCTTTCAGTTCTCTTTTATGTCTGCCCTTTTACGGGAAATCTGCTTGATTAGAAAATGGTACCACTATTCTGTGATAAAAATCTATGCACAAGGTAAAATGCAGATCCATTATCTTCCATACAAGAAGTCCATCCTCAAGCTCTGGTTGTTGAATGACTCATTTTTGCAGCCAGGTGACTGTGCCTTTCTTTGAGGAGGTCTCTCAGGGAGAATTATTCTATCTCTTTTAATATGTTCATACCAGTTTGACAAGTCTATTGACACACTGGCCATAATAATTGAGAATCATTTTGGAATAATTTGAGAATTTTTTTTTAGATGATGAAACTCTTAAGAATAAAGACTGTGTCTTTGAGGAAAAAGACACAGTGACAACTAACTGAGTACCTGGAACTCCAGTGTCAAACAGACACAGTACATTTCTAATTCACTGATGTGAACTGAAAAGCTATAGACTCTGGAGATCCTTTACATGTATTATGAAGTATGAACCTCTGTCTTTTGACCTAACAGTAATATTTGTTGCTTACATGTCCCAGGTACCATCCTAAGTCTCTCACAGATGTTAGCCATATTAGATCAAGGGAAGTGATAGCCAGAGATTGCATGCCTTGCCATTAATGTTGGTAAGCAAGTATGCCCAGCAGCCTACCTGGAATCCCTGCCTTTCACTTTTGCCATGTGGCTTCTCCAAGAGTTAAACCATCCTCCTGTTTATAGATGTTCCTCATTTATATCTACTTGTTCTTTGTTGAACAAGTTCCAAAGATACAAAGAGCTGTAGGGCAGATTTTCCAAGCTCTCTGTATGGGATGAACATGTTGCTCCCTTGCAGTTCATGGTATTTTGACAAATAAACTCAGCACTTCCTTATACCATCACGTCAAGAAGAAGATATTTTTCATGTCTGTACAAGTAATTCAGTATCTGCTAGAGGAAATCACTTTCATACAGATATGAACTTAAAAAATAAATCATTCTAAGAAGAAATAGATTTAGAAACTGCTCTAGATTTGTTCCTGGAAATCTACCACAACATAAATGTATTTCTTGTAAGTCATTGAATAGCCACAAAATAACCACTTGAGAGCATTATTATCCTATATTAGATTTAGTACCCAAGGTCAAAGTAAAGAAAGAAAATCAACTATTTTCTTTTCTCTGTTGTCTTTCCATATGGACTATAACTATAAAGTAGTTAAATATCAGGTAAAATATCATGTACATTATAGACTAACTTTTAATTTTAGCACATCCATAGTAAATGAACAAGATTATTGGTTCTAAAGTGACACTTGGAAGAACCATGGAAGCAGAACTATATAAAAGTAAATTTTCAGGGTACAAAAGAGGGGTACGTGGTGAATGAGGCTAACCCAGACCTAGCATCTGCATGTGCTACAAGGAGGGGCTCAAGAAGTCTGTGCAATACGTAAATTCTTATGTGCGCCCCTACTGCATAGGCTTCTTGGTATCTGTTGTCAGATATACCTGGGCATAAAACACAGTTCTTCCTCTTAATAAGAAGATGCATGGCTTGGAGAAGCCACTTCTTTAAATGCAGAATTAATCCAAACAATTAATGGGAAGAAAACCTATAATATTTGCTTAAACATATGAGGAGCTGAAAGCCAACATTATCTAGTTGTTGGAGCGATCATGGTCACCACAGGGCGAGGCCACACCATCTCACTATCTACCTTTGATTTAAGAGGAAAGGGGTCCAGCGTCAATTCTATGCCATACTTTCCCCTCTAAGGGGAAACTAAGATTAAATCTTGTGATTCATTGAATGTTCGTAATTTTTCCACTACTTCTTTATTTTTGATATTATAATATAATTAGAAAATTTCTCCCTCCAAACTATCCTTCTTCTTCAACTCATGGTCTCTTTTTTTCTTCTTCAACTCATGGTCTCTTTTTTTCTAATCTGACTGTCTAATCATGAAATGGACTAGGACAGGAAAACAAACATGCCAAAGAGGAAAAGGGAAAATCCCAGGAATTCTTAACTCTAGCAGAGAACTTTAGGCAGATATGGAATGCTGAAAGGGGAAGAACTAGTCTCCTCCAGGGAGGAGCATGCAACGCCAAATGAAATTCTTGCCCTTTAACCAAAAGTCTTTTTTCCTAAGAATAGTCTCTAATATATCTGTGATATTTAGATTTCTAATTAAACTCAATGTTATGCACTTACTACTTTTCAGGTCAATGTTCTTAAAATACAGGATATAACAGAGCATCACACTTGAAGAAAAGAACTTCTACTAGTGAAAGAATAGTTTGCCCTAAAACACTTTTAATACTCTGTGGTCAAGTAATCAGGTATATATAGGGAGCCAACGGTTGTTAAGAAGGGAAAGTATGGCTCAGAAAGGGTGTGTTGGCACAAGAGGCAACACAGAGATGCACCCCAGAAGCAAGAGACACAGAGATGAACTTTGAAGATTAGGTAGATGGAAATAAAGAGCCAAGTGGAGATAAATAATTTCCATCCAAGAGAACAACTCCTTCTGACTCCTGCATCTCTCAAATTGGTGTTTTGGCGAATCCAAAGAAAAGAATGCCAGGATATAGGCAGCTGTCCATTCCTGCCTAAGAATTCTTGCCAATGCTTCATGTACAAATTCAAGGTGGATTTGCTTGAAGGAACAGGAGAAAGTAATGTGCAGAGAGAAGCCAGAACCATTCTTATTCTCCTAATGTTGGTGCTCAGACCTCATCATTGAAGCTCAGCTGGATCAGGAAAACTTGATGTCTGTGTGAAATGGGTAGAAATATATTTCCCATCTCAAAGCAGCCCTTGGCTTATGGACATTATGGCTTATGGAAGAAATAAGAGAATAATACAATTCTTTAAGACTTGTACAATAAACTTTTAATTTCAGGTATGAAATATTTTAGAGTCTTAGCTATCATACAGTTTAATGTCCACAAACATTTTTTATAAATTTCTACAACCCATTCTGTAAAATCTTTCTAGACCTTAGTATAAGATGATTTGTTACAAACTAGTGGTCTAAAGACACAGAAATTGAATGAGTGATTTAAAAGTTTAAAAAAACAACCACAAAATAAGACACTCTTTGATGCTTGGAGTTTTTTAATCTGTCAGCTGTAGAAACATTCTTTTGCTATATGCACTTATAAGAGAATAATCAAGTGAAAGGTTAGATTCCATGGTCACTCTAGAACAAGCCAAAGTATCAGTGCTCTGTAGGACACACACACACACACACACACACACACACACACACACACAGAGAGAGAGAGAGAGAGAGACAGAGACAGAGACAGAGACAGAGACAGAGAGACAGAGAGAGACAGAGACAGAGACAGAGACAGAGACAGAGACTGACAGACAGAGACAGACAGACAGAGACAGACAGACAGAGACAGACAGACAGAGACAGAGAGATTTAAAGAGACAGAGACAGAGACAGAGAGAAAACATCATATTTAATGCCGAAAAATTGGGTGCTTTTAAAGTATGGGGGTACACACTTGTAAACACAGTAGTTTGGAGATGGAGGCACAGATGATCAAGAGTCTAAGGTCATCCTTCACTAAGTGAATTCCAGACTACCCATGAAAATAATATGAGATGCTGACCCACACCTAAAAGAAAAGAAACTTGATTTTATTTTATGCTTTATTTGTAACTATACCCAACTCCCTGAATTGCATCATCAGATGTATGTTTGAGAATGAAACGTATACACAGCTACAATGTTAAAGAGAGTTTGAAAAGCATTATTGAGTATGACAATTTCAGGAGTCGAAATCCTAGCCTTATTACATTTATAGAAACTAATAGTCAGCAGCTTATAGAAATTAATCTTTATTGAGTACATTGTTTAGCTGGAGTTTTCATCTTCTCAGTTATACAAACAACAAAAGGAGTGCTTTGATTTCATGCCATTATACAGTAAAGCCTTAGAACCTAAGGGCACATACCTGTGGAGATAAGAAGGCAGTTGTTGGGTCAATATACCATTAAATCCATGATAAACATACACTTTAAGACAGTGGTTTTCAAACTTTGGTTCATAATCCCTTGAGGGAGTTGAAAGACCCTTTCACAGGAAAACACAGATATTTACATTGTTATTCATAACAGTAGCAAAACTACAGTTACAAAGTAGCAATGAAAATAATTTTATGGTTGGGGTCACCACAACATAAGGAGCTGTAATCAAAGGTTGTAGCATTAGGAAGGTTGAGAACCACTGCTTTAAGATGTCACCTTGTTAAGCTAGAGAACCTGAGCAGGGGTTCTAAGCAACCAGTGTTTTGTCAATAGTGGGGCATGAGAACACTATATCATCAGTGACTATCAGGGATTCCCAAAGTAACCAGAGTGGATCATGCTGGTCCTCAAGGGTCTCTGGGATGCATTGTGCTTCCCTACAGAGCTCTGGACAAAATGTAGCCTTTATATTCTTACAGATTTAACATAAAATCCCTTTGCTGAAAACTAAATAAATTTTTAAAAAGTGAAAAAAATATATTGTGGGTCCATACTTCCTGACATAACAAATTGTGCAGGAAAAAAACAAAAGAAAGAAAGAAAACAGTAGACATCTAGTATTATAACCTGTGAGTATGGCAGACCTCTGAAACTTGCTCATCTAATACAACTGAAACTTAGCACCCTTTAAACTATCTATCATCCTCTTTCTCAGTCTAGCCATAGTACTGTAGGTGGTTGAAGTTTATGCTAAGTGTTCCTGCAAAACACGCTGGCCACAAATAAAAGAGAATGAAAGAAAAGCTTAGGAGATAACAGCTGTTTGTACAGCATAGATTATGATAAAGGTTTCACAGGTACCTACTTACCTACAAACTTGAGAGTTTAGCTTAAATAGGGAGGAACAAACTCTGTCTGATAATCACACATTAATGCAGTAAAAAGTTAAATTATGAATATAGTAATCTTTTATTTTGGCTGTATTGTTCCAATACTGTATCCAGTGAAGATGCAAATATATTCATTTTCCATATAAACAGCAGCACATATTGCACTGTAAACTCACTCACTATGTATCTAAGTCTCCAAATTTCATATTTTTTTTACTTATTTTTAAGGTAATATATTACAATGTTACTCCCTTCTCTTTCCTCTCTTCAATTTCTTCCACATATACCCTTGCTCTTTTTCAAATTTGTGTTAGCTTTTTTCACTAATTGTTCATATATATATTCATATATATGTATATTCATATATATAGTTACTATATTAATTGTTAATATATATGGATAGTCATACATCTACAAATCACTCCAACACCTATGGCTCAGAGAACAGTACAGAAGGGTGCATAGAAAGATTTAAGAGCCAACGATCAAGGAGTTTGCTGTGAGATTCTGTCTACTAATAACATTGGAAGCTATATCCATAAAGTATCACCAACGTGACTACCCAAACATGAGCTGAACAAAGCTGACACTAACCATCATCAAAGTGGATGGGAGCCATGAGGTTTTAGCCTGGAACAGAGAACTACAGGAAACTAAGGAATGCCGAGATAAGGAGAAATAGTCTTAGTTAGGGAAGATCATACCAATTGGTTATCTAATACCAAGTAGTCCTGGAAACCTACATATAACTAACCTTACTCAGAGTGAGCCTCTGATTTAAGCTCATGATTCCAGAAGATATGGTTGCCTTTTAGTGGCACAATTCAAAATCTTAGTACTAGCTTTTGATATTTTCCTCCCCAAACCTTGATTACTGTATCCTGTTCATCCTCTCTTTGAGCATGCATGTCACTCTTAGGTGGCCACATTTCATCAGAACCAGAAAAAAATGAAATTGTAATCATACCAAAATTGATAGAAGAAAATAAATTATTTAAATGCACCATCCTGAAATAAATATACCAAGAAAATAAATAATAAATTTGGTCTCATATGGGGATTATGAAAATTATGTATGATTTATTTCTTTAAAAGTATTTCCAGAAATGTGATTTACTCAGTAAATACAGTACATTTAAACACACAATAGTGTCAATAACAATCGGCACAATGCAATAATCCATTGATGATACAAAAAAGAATTTAATAATACCACCAATTGACAAATATGACCTTATGAAATAAAAAAGTTTCAGTGTAGCTAATTCAGTGGAGAAACAGCTTACCAAATGAAGCACAATCTTGGATAGTTACTTATCTGATAGAGGATAAACAACTAGAATATAAAATAACTTTAAAAATATCAAACAATTCAGGTATTAAATGTACAGTTCTTGTTAAATGGGCAAGTGACTGTAAACACAAAGCTATTCAGCCTCACTAGCCATCAGAGAAATGGAACCTAAAACTGCATCTAACCCTAGATGGAATCTTAGTCATTAAGAGAATAAATGATGATAAATATATGAACAAAGTGGGCCCATATACATGATTGGTGAGAAGGCAAACTAGTCTGGCTACACATGGAAATCAATCTGGAAGCTCTTAAAAAAAAAAAAAAAAAAAAAAAAAAAAAAAAAAAAAAAAAAAAAAAAAAAAAAAAAAAAAAAAAAAAAAAAAAAAAAAAAAAAAAGTCTGAAAATGACCAGCCATCCAGTCCTGGGGGATTTCTTTGAGCATTCCAAATCATCCTCACAGAGACATCTGCACACTAATGTATACCACAGCACTGTGCACAACAGCTGAGCTACAGAACCATCCTATGTGCCCATTAACAGAGGGATGGATAAGGAAAATGTGGTACATTGGTACAGTGGAATTTCTTTAGCCACAAAGAAGCCAAAACTATATTAGTTGCAGGAAAATGTATATAACTAGGACAATAAATCATATAAAGTGACTTAAACCAGTCTCAGAAAATGTTTTCTCAGTTGTAGTTTCTGGATTTTTAGATAGATACATAAGATCAAGTATGTATTTGACACAAAAATAGAAGTGAAACTTTCTAGAGAAAGGGGGATTAATCAGAGGAAGAGAAGGAAGAAAGGCAGTGTTGGAGCGTGTGTGGGCAATACGCTCAATGTACAGTACATACAAGTGTGAAAATATTCTCATATAACTGTGTACAGTGAGCGACACAATAAAACGTTCCTGAAACTAACAAAGTGAAACCGAGGCTAAATGAATTCATCCTTTTGGTCTTCCTCTCCTAAAGTCATCAGTCCAAATCCCTTAGCTCTAACCAAACCCTGTCAAGCACAATTTAAAACAAAAACAAACAAACAAGCATGAATTCTCCAACCGTGCATGGCTTTAACAGAAGAGTTGGTTGGTCTGAATGGGTGCTGACCCTTGATCTAGCCATTGAGGATGGTGGAGTTCTTGAGTCTGCTGTGAAGAAGTTTGGTGATGTCATTGTCCGAGTGGGAAATTCAGCATCCAAGCTCATGTAGATCCCCAGCTGATGTCACTGATGGGAAGGAAGGCTGTAGAGGCTATGGAGACTTTAGGATTCGAGGCTTATGTGGAAAAATGGGGTTTCTCAGAGGAGATATAAGTTAGGAATCACAGGCAGGTTCTGCCTTAACTTTTTCCTCACAGTCTCTCTATGTCTCTTTACATCTCTGTCTCTCTCTTCTGTCTCTGTCTTTCCCCCTCTCTGTCTGTTTACATTTCTCCCTCTCTCCATCTTTGTCTCTCCCTGATCCCACCCCTGGGAAATAAGTTTTCTTCCTTAAATTGCTTCTTCTAGCTGTTTGTATGAAAACCAGAAAGGCAACTAATACAGATAATAATAGATTTGTATTATATTCATGGCAGTTATTTTATTATAAAATGAATTATTTATTAGAAAAGAAAGTGTCAGTTTTGGGCTTACTCAAATAAATTTTCCTCATTTTAAATTCTCTCCCTCAAAAATCTCCTTAAATTCTCAAATTCATACTTATATTATTCTTAGCAGAAATAATCTTTATTTTGTTAATCAATTATAATACATGTGTTCTGCTGAATTCTCATCTTTGCTAAATGCTGCTGACTATATTGGAGTTGACTGCTGAAACTGCTCCACATGCCATTACATCCAATCTAAGCTATGCCTCTCATGGCTTCCTTTATAATACACAGGTTCTTAGATGGCTTCTTCAATGATGAAGGTCTGTGGCCAATGAATGATAGTCTATAATTCTTTCTTCTGCTGTAACTTAAAAAAACAATTTCATGTGATTTTTTTTCCCCATTGATCCTGATGAAAGTAGGATTTTATCACACCAAACCGACAGCAGATCCTCACATCCTAGGGGACTGTGGGGTGTGATTTCCGAGAGGCCAGGTCAGCAGGAAACCACATGAACTCACATTTACCTGTTTCTGCTGAGCTGTTTTCAGGCTCCATGCCCTGTTTCCTGTATCATCTTTCACCTCTGGGCTCAGCAGGAATTCTGCTATGTTCTGTTAGAGCCTTATCCTGGTGTTAATTCTAGTATGGAATCAATTTCAATTCCATGTTTGACTACCATGAACCATACCCTACAAGATTTACTTTCTGAATTACCTAAAAGAATAAATGAGAAGCTCTTTTTGCCACTAACATGGTCTCAAAACATGGATGACATCACTGTGACAAACCTTCCAACCATCTCTTTCTCTTGGACATAGTTTCTACTTCAACATTTGTTTTGATAGCCAGTGATTGATAAACTAGAGACTCGGGAAACAGATCAAACATGCTCCTATCTTTCCTCTAAGGGAAATGGTTCCCAAGGCATTTTTCTCCACTGGCCAGAGTCTCTCAGGGATTATTCATTCATAGTGTTATTCCTTCTTCAATCTACCAAAAATAATCCAGATGCTTGCCTAACTCCATGAATAATGTTTTGTCTACTATGCCTAACAATGGAATAATATTTAAAGAAAATAAATAAGCACGATGGTCTCAGGTACTCATAAGATTTGTGGAAAATTATATTTATGAGAGGGGAGTCCAAAGAAACCTGCTGAAGTAATAGTCAGTCTGACTGATGGCACTAATGTTGGAGAATGAGCCATGTTGTGATTTAAAAATGAACTCTCCCCTGAACGTTCACGTGTCAAAGGGCTAGCAGTGTTAATGAGGGCACTTATTTTATCAGTTGAATAATCAGTTGATTGGTTAAATGGGCTACTAGAAAGCAGAAACTAGTTGGAGGAAGTGTGCCATTGTGGATGTGCCTCAAGGGATTGTCTTAGCAGTGTGTCCCCTCTCTCCCTCCCTCTGCCACTCCCCCTCTCCCCCTTTCAATCTTTCCTCTCCCTCTGTGTCTCCCTTCCCCTCCCCCCCCCAACTCTCCGTTTTTGATTGTCATGGGTGAGAAGTTGTTCTCTACCATGCCCTTTTTGTCATGGTTTTCCATCAACACAAGCCTTCAACAATGGGGACAAGCAACAATGGACTGAAGCTATGAGTCCAGACTAATTATTTTTCCTTTAAATCGATTTGCAGAGATTTTTTTATCACAGTGATAGAGATGAATCAGTGTTCCAAAACCTGAGGGGAAAACTCTCTAGGCAGAAAAAGTAACAGAAAACGCCAAGGGTCTGAGACACGAAGAAGCCTACCTGAGGAAGAATTATATATAATAAATGTGCATAATAATTTATTTAATAGTATGTATATAAGTATATATTTATATTAGTATATATGTATATATATATATATATATATATATATATATATATATAGTTAGTTAGTTAGTTAGTTAGTATGTGTGTGTGTGTGTGTGTGTGTGTGGTTTATAACTTTTATTTCATTAGTTAAAGTGAAAACTAGGGAGTTTTTAAGCAAAAAAGAAAATCTTTAGTTTGAAGTTGAAAAGGCCACGGGGTTTTCATTAATAGTACTTTGTCTGTCTTCACCCAAGTCCCCAGCTCCATTCCTCAATGTTTCCTTGGCTTTCTTACTCGGCTCTTTCCCTCAAATTATCCTTTTCTTTGCTTTCATAATACTTTTATTCCATTATTCTATTTCTCACCTACCACTTAAAGATCCTTACTAAATCTCTCATGATCCCTTTCAATTTTAGTAACTTATACAGACAAAAAATCAGAGAGTGGACAGGCACACGTACACGCACGCACGAGCGCGCGCGCACACANACACACACACACATACACACACAGTTTTAAAACTCTAAATATAGAAAATACAAAGTGTTTGTCTTAAGAGTATGGCTTATTTTGAATAACATAGTGATTTCTACAAATTTGCATTTATGTATAAATATATATCATTGATATATGTATATATATATATATAAAATCACTTTATATATAGTTGAATAAATTTCCATTGTATACATAGACCACATTTTACAATTTTTATTTATTTATTTGTTTGTTTTTTATTTTACATATTCTTTTTACATCCTAGTCACTGCACCACTCCCAGTTGCCCCCTCCCTCCATCCTACCCCCTCTCCTGTCCAGTTCTCCTCTGAGCAGCTGTAGGCTTCCCTGGGTATTCCTCCCTGCCCCCGACTCCCACCCTCAACCTTGGCATTACAAGTCACTGCAAGGCTAGGCACTCCCTCTCCCACTGAGGGTTGGTGTTCAGACCCTGAAAGTCCCAAGGATCCAGGTTCATTGACTCTGCTGGTCTTCCTGTGGAGTTTGATCCCCTTCCAGGCTGCAGTCCTTCCTCCTATTCTTCTATGAATCCCCAAGCTCCATCCACTGTTTGGCTGTGGGTGTCTGTATCTGTCTGAGTCAGCTGATGAGAGGAGCCTCTCAGAGGGCAGCCATGCTAGGCTCCTGTAGGTAATCATAACAGAGTAACATTAATAGTTAGGGATTGGTGCTTGCCCATGGGATAGGTCTCAAGTTGGGCTGGTTATTTGTTGGCCATTCCCTCAGTCTCTGCTCCACCCCCCACCCCTGTATTTCTTGTAGATAGGATAAATTTGTACCATTTTTTTTAAAAAAATCATTCATCTATTGGTGGAAATTAACTGGTATGTTGGCTTTTGTTTGAAAAGGAAGGCAATACAAGGTCTCTACAGCAATCATGATTGTAAAAATTTAATGTATACAACGAAAGCATTTAACACAAGCCAGGGTCATAATGGGTATGTAACACATATGAGATCATGATGATGATGATGATGATCATGATCATGATCATGATCATGATCTTTAAATGATGCAGAATATTTTTTAATTTTCATACTTTAAAATTTTCATTCAGATAATTCTACCATCTGTAACCATTCTATAACTTAGTCTCTTTTCATCCACAAAAAAATCCTGTGGAACAATTACAAGGCATCTCTAACTATTAGACTGGCTTGGATTCTCCAACTCGTTCTGAAATGTTACCAGAGAAATTAAAGCTAAATTTAAAATTTTTCTAAGTACTTGGTACATTTTTTTCCTACAGCCTTCCATTGAAAGGTCTTTCCAATGGAGCACAGGGACCCCAGGGAAGGAGCTAGAGAAAGGACCCAAGGAGCTGAAGGGGTTTGCAGCCTCATAGAAGGAACAACAATATGAACTAATCAGGACCCCCAGTGCTCCTTGAGACTAAACCACCAACCAAAGAAAACACATGGTGGGACTCATGTCTCTAACTGCATATGTATCAGAAGATGACCTAGTATGTCATCAATGGGAGGATAGGCCCTTGGTCTTGCGAAGGTTCGATGCCTAAGTATATGGGAATGCCAAGGCCAGGAAGCAGGAGTAGGTGGGTTGGGGAGCAGGGTGAGACGGGGGATAGGGGATTTTCATAGAGGAAACTAGGAAAGAGGATAACATTTGAAATGTAAATACAGAAAAATATCTAGAAAAATAAATAAATAAATAAAAACTTGGTCTGCTATCAATAAAAAAAAAAAAAAAAAGACCAAAGAAAAAAAGAAAGGTTTTTTCCAAGCCATTATTATAATGCTATTTAAAAGAAAGACAAAGTAGTGTGTCCAGGGAACATTGCAGTAGAAGGTCAGCGAATAGCCAGGCCATGATTGTTTGTTCTGCCCATAATTAAGGAATTACTCACCTTGTGCCTGTCATTGTACCTAAGATGCAAGCTCAATGTGCCTCAGGCCTACTAGAAGCTTCCAGTCTAAGAAGATAAAGAGAAATAAAAGTACTCAATATAAGACAAAGCACACTAGTTGTATATATCAGAATGCAATTCACAATGAGAGGGGTGGGTGATGGCCTAGAGTGAGAAGGGCAGGGGGAAGATTGAGGAGGTTTACATGAAGAAGGTGAAGCTCAGAAAGAACTTGGAAGTATGGTCAAGATGACAAGGCCTTGGGTGAGGCATACTGGCAGAGGGAAAAATAAATGTCATCTGCTTAGTTGAGAGTTATTAAGGCTAATGTTTCCAGAGAGTAATATAAATACTCTTACATCATCAGCAAAAAAAAAAAAATGATTTCACCTTAAGAATACAGATGGGGGCACCAATGCTAACAGAAAAGGAATGGAAGATGTATTTAATGATTCTCCATTGAACTGAGTTTTAGAAGACATTATGTGAAGATTAGCTCTCTGGTTTAAAATGTGAAATACCAAATTTAATAAAATTAATGGGCTGTCTTCAATCTCAGCGAGCATTATGTGTGCACTGATACTTTTTGGATCACTAAGAGGAAGAGAGGAGATGTGGCATTGTTAAGCTTACTGATGACATTAATTTTTCTGGAGTTATATTCTGAAGTCTAGAGCATTAAATGGTGCTGGCACAACTGGCAGCTATCATGTAGAAGAATGAGAACTGATCCATTCTTATGTCCTTGTAAGTGGATCAAAGACCGCCACATAAAACCAGAGACACTAAAATTGATAGAGGAAAAAGTGGGAAAAGCCTCGAAGATATGGGCACAGGGAAAAAATTTCTCAACAGAACACCAGTGGCTTGTGCTGTAAACTCAAGAATTGACAAATGAGACCTCATAAAATTGCAAAGCTTCTGAAGGCAAAAGACACTGTCAACAAGACAAAAAGGCCACCAACAGATTGGGAAAGGATTTTTACCAATCCTAAATCTGATAGAGGACTAATATCCAAT
>NC_034597.1:92585217-92605602 GCF_900095145.1 Mus pahari
CTTGGGAAGAGAGGCCCCTTGGTCTTGCAAACTTTATATGACCCAGCACAGGGGAAGGCCAGGGCCAAGTAGTGGGAGTGGGTGGGTAGGGGAGCAGGAGCGGGTGGAGGGTATAGGGAACTTTCGGGATAGCATTTGATATGTAAATAAAGAAATTAATTAATTAATTAATTAATTAATTAATTTTTTTAAAAAGACAGTAGATCCCAACAAGTTGCTCATTTCTGATGTAAACTACCTTCACTGCTAGACCTTGTACACTAGGATTTTTCTAATCTCTGGAATCAGTTGAAAAAAATAGGTATTCACCTTACACAGCCCTGGCTTCGTCCTCTGATTACTCAAGGGCAGAAGCTCCTGTGTCCCTATCTCCCTGTGTTAACTTATGAGCACAGTCATAACAATGCACCATACTCTGTGGCTTACCCAGCTTCCTCCAGTTCCATGGTCTGGAGAACAATATTAGCTCAGTGTATCAGCAGAATTTATTCTGTTGTGGTCCCTCTCAGGCTTATTGGTGCCCTTGTACATTTCCCTGATTTTCCTGCTCTGAATCTCCTTGCCCTCATTATTTCTTAAAGAGACAACAAACAAACTGTGGACTGGGAGCCTTTTTTTAAAATCTTCTTTATAGATCGCATTTCCAAATGCAGTCACTTTCTAGGCAGTGGGTAAGTTTTCAATATATGGGTGCGTGGAAGAGGGAAGTAGTTCAACCCATAATGCCCTGGTTCTCAATCTGTAATACTCCTAACTGAAGATGCCCAATGCTCCCAACTGAAGATGTCCAATTACCCAATGATGAGAACTTGTCTCACCTAACATGCTCAGAAGGGATGATGTTATAAACACTTGTTTTTTAGCTACCAACTGTAGTATGATTTCAGGTTTGAATTAGGTTTATTCATGATCTTTCTCCACAAATAATCAACAGACTGCACAATAAATGGTGGTTTTGTGAGGGCACAAACTGTACCTATTCATGTCTTGGGTCTTAGCGTTGGGTTTGGTACAAAGTGAAGCTCGATATTGATACACAGGGCTTGGCTTTTGCTCTACATTCTTCTCTTGTGTAGTCAGATTAACAAAGCCAGTAACTCCTTTATGACTGACCACTGTACCAGTGTAAAGAAAAATGTATACAAATAAAATAAAAATGAAAACCAGCAATGGTTTCCTCCCTTCTGCCCAGTGAGTAGAGACAGAATAAACCGGTATTCTTTACACTTCTCATTTATGATTGGCAAGGCAAAGATCCATTTCCTCAGAAGCCTGATTCAAGCATTCCAGCCTCTCTGGCTGCAATTCTGCTACACTGACTAATGCTTTGAGGCCCTAAGACGCAGTTCTTATAGGACTGACTTTTATTAAGTGGACAGCAGGATTGTCGCCGGCAAGGCTTCTACACAGTACATTAATTTAGAGAGAAAAAGGTTTCTGTGTAACTTAACCAAACCCAACAGCTCTTTCCACTTTACCTGAATAAAGTATTTTCATGTTTTATCACACTAGTTTGCAACTGCAAAAGCATCACCCAGTTTTTAAGAGTAGCTATGAACTGTCAGGGTACATTATTTAAAACGAAGCCTGACAGCTCTAGGCTTGAGAGTAAAATACATTTTATTGTTTAAAAGCATTTCTCCATCACCTCACTTTTATCCAACCCTCCCAACCCCACCCGTCTCAGCATTGCTCATGAGCGCACACCACAGGCATTCTGTAACGGTTTCATCCTCATCAACTAGGAGGAAAGTCCCAAAGATGCGGCGTTCATTTCCTAGTTTGAAAAGAACTGAAGAATAACGACCGAGTTAGGTAAGCATATACGAAGCAAATAGGTGCAGAAGAGCTGCTACTACTACAGAGTCGCAGGATTAGAAGCAAAACAAAGGACAAAAAAGCTGCATAATTAAAGTCTGGGGGCGGGGTGAGTATACCCCCCCCCCCCCGTCTGCTTGGGCCTCCACTACACATGTCGCTGGCTTCGTTTCCGGAACTGCCATAAAGAAGTTAGCTCAGATAAAGGAGGGTGGCAAGCTGAAGTGATTTGGACTTTTTGTGACACTAACTAGCAATTTTTGGGACTATAAAGCAATCTGTGGCCTGGTTCCAAATTCCAGTGCTACTGGCTTGTCACAGAATGCTGTGTTCCCAGAGAAAAGTCTCCCTAGATTCTCCAAAATTACCTTGAGGTTCGTCTGCACTCTAGATATCCTTAGCACTTTTTCAAAGACTTATCTTGGAAACACCCAAGTGGAGGATCTTTTCCCAGTGAATTCTCTTTTCCAGAAATTCATAGCTCCCCTTCCTATCATGTGACTGTGGCAGAGGAGATACAGAATTCTGTTCTGAGAGCACACTGTAGGGAAGGACGGGCTGGGAAAAATTAACTCACAAATGCAAACCTTTTGTTTTTACTAATGCACTATAATGGAAGCCTTATCCCCCATGTATATTATCTGGCAAACTAGTTACACATCTAATAAGGTTTTGCCGTATAAATTATAAATGAAATAAACAATTCTGTCACCGTGGTGTGCAATGAACACACCACATGTTACATGTAAATATATTAGTCATTTGCCTTTTGTTTATGTGTCACTGAAATCCATTTTCTTTACGCTGTATTTTCTATTCCCGATGGGTTCCAGAGTCATTTTAGTCCTGCGCGCATCGGCCTTTAAAATGGAATGATGTTGTTATTGTCCTCTTCCTGCCCAGTTTTAATAACACCTGCTCTTTGTGCCAGTTTCATTTACTGCTGCAAATTGTTAACTCAACAGAGAACAACAACAAAAACAAAACAGAAAAACAGAACAAAACAAAAAAACCCAACTACCCTAACTATAATTGTGACTCCAGAAAGGACCCCGGTGATGTATTGACACAATACAGAGAACATATTGGAACCAGTTTTATTCTCAATATTTCCCCCAAATTAAATACACTCATAAAACAAGTCTCCATATTTTTCATGTCTCCCTCCACTCTCAGCCCAAACTCTTAGCTTTTAACGATATAATTAAAAAAAAAAAATCAACAACTCGGCCTTTCAAGTGGTGGCATTTTTATTTTAAGCAGAGCAGGGGCAGCATAGATGTATGGAGGATGCAAATGCAGATCCTTCCCATGGCTCTCCACAGTGTGACAGCTGTGGACAGGGTCAAGACAAAGGCAGTGACTGCTCCAAGAAAATGATGGCTTGGGCATCTCCAGCCCAATCAATAATCTGGCATGTTCAGGTCAATCACTTCATGGCTGTATTTAGTTGGAGCCAGTCAACAATTATTAGTTTGACACCCAGAGGCTATTTCTTGCTGCTGTGGATGGTGGAGAGTACTTATGCATATCTCTTCAGAAGCAAGTGTGGAGAGAGTATTTGTAATGATGGGACTACCACATAGGCTTTAGAGAGAGTCCAATTTGTCAGGACTGGACTGATACCACATCACAGGCCAATTTACACTAATACCACCTAATATTTCATCCACAGCAAGACTTTATGGAAATGTTTTGAAGCCTCTACTGTAACTCATTAGGACTTCGGATCTGGGGATAGGAAGAGGAATACAGATGTCTTTCTTATATTTCTAGATGATCGCCCAAAGGAGTTAATAATTTAACCTCCCCCAACTACTTGGCTCCATCCTTACTTTACCCTGACAGATTACCAACATAATCCTGGAAAGCTCTTTCCCAGACAGAAAAGGCAGGCTGTCCATAATCATTATTTCAGGTTAGTTACAGGCTAAGGTTTTCATGCTCTTATCAGAGATATGGTTAAAAGTGGGGTCCAGAATGCATCCAAAAGCATTATAAATTACTAAATGGGCAATGGGGTTAGCCAGGGAGAGCTATTTCTAGCTGTGTGCAGGTTCCATCTCTGCAGCCTGTGGAAGGCATTCAGTTGCCCACCATGGCTTTCACATATGCACACTGAAGGGAACCAGTTTGTGGCGAGGAGGAATCCGCAGGAGGCAGCGGAGAGGGCTCTTGCTGTCTTCCCATTACCTGGTTTTACTGTTTCTCCTGGATGGCACGCCATAGAGTATAATAAATCTCAGTTTGTTTATATTCTGAGTCTGTATTTGCACTTTGGTGATTATATTTGAATTCATGCAAAGATCTCTTTTTTTAAGAACTCCAGCATAATCTTCTCATTAATCCTGCCCTGTTTGTCTGTTATTAATAGGCCACTGTACAATGTATTCTGCTGCAAAACTCCACCAGGCACGACTAATTCAGATAATTAATTTGCTAGAACATTAACACCATCAAATGAGCCTGCTAAACCGGTAAATTTAAAGTAAATTAAACTTAATGTGCAGGTTATTGCAATTAAGTCTGCCTTGTCTTTCTGAGGGATTTCAACATCCTCAGTATTTAAGAGGCACTCATAATGCATGCAAGTGGGCGGGCTTTTTGGCTAATTAACACAAGAGTCTAATCTGCTTTTCAATTAGGATGGATGTTTATAATGTGCGGGTGACAGTGTTGCGATCCCATGCAGCCTAACAGGAGTGCACAGCATAATTATAGCTGAAAAGAGAGGCTCATGCAGGGCCTTTTTAGGGGTTAATGAGACATCGGCAGCTTCCAGCTGAGGAGATCGAGCCAGTTTAGTGTAGCTTCAAGAGGAAACCACCCATAGGGGTTTCCTTTGAAGTGTCAAAAGGTCCCCTTGTTCTGGGTGGCTTATGTTTCATTTGTCTGAGTGGCATATCAAAAATTGATGAGCTGCCAGCAGCAGTCCCTATGACATTAATTCACCAATTGTGTTTCTAATAGTTTCATCCTTAAATAAATTTGGATGATGAGAACGGTAAGGAGAGTCAAGGTTCTGAAAACAATGAACAGGGCCAGGCCAGTGTTCAGTTTTTATACAGTAGAGATGAGTGTAGCGGTAAATGTTAATGGCAGGCCAGGCCTGCTGTACTCTGGGCTATTAGCGGGTGCAAGACAAAGATGCATTGTGCCAGTGCCCTCTATTCAACAACAGTGGCTCAGACAGCAGTAAAGAAGTGGCCTTCGTTGACACATGGTTTAAACTCTAAATACTTGAGAGAAGAGTCTCCCACGAGGCTTTAGATGATGAACCATGGAGGAAGCTGAGTTGAGTGTTCCTTCCAAACCCTGATACAAAGTCATGAGCAACCAGGGCTGAGGCCACGAGAAAAAAAACGTAATAAGAATGCCACCATTAAACAAAGAAATAGCTATTGGCTTTTGGATCTAGACTAAACCGCAGGCCAAGGTGACACTCAGTCTGAAGCTAAGTTGTTGCAAGGCACATACGATGGTCCTTCTCCGGTACCTTTAGGATCTAGCTCATACATTGGCACGCATGCCAATTAAACATACTTCCAGAGCTTCAAAACTCAGTGGAGATATACTCGTTAAAAAAAGGAAGTTAAAGATTAGAACTATGCCAAGGATGAAGGTCATACCTACCATGCTTCCAAATGATCTGGGTACAAACACGAGGTTTGAAAGAACTAATGCTAAACTTTCGAAATACTTAGGTGAGCACAAAAAAGTGAAGACACCAAAAGCCTGCCCCGAAATGAAGTTGCTCACACTTCAGTACTGCATGTGTCTCTTAAGGATAACAAATTATGTATGATGGTTATAAAGATGACTGCAAAGGTGACTTTCCTCTGGACTTTATGTAACATAAATGAAGCAAATTATTGTTTCACAGACACGAATGAGGAAGTCACATAATGTATTCCAAATGCTGGTGAAATCACTAATATAATTACCCAAGTTAGTTGTGAACTTTCCTAAACTACTTGACTTATATACATAACTGTGTTATAGTTGTGATGTATTATAACAGATACTGATAAGGAAAAGCGTTGGTGCATACATTCATGCATTTATGTTTTCGGCACCATTGCTGCTGCTGTTGTTATTGTTGCTGGAGGTTGCTATCTGAAAAAAACCATGTGCAACTAACCAAGACAAGAGAGAAGGAAGCTCCTATCACTGTGATAGAAAGATGGCAGTGCGTTTGAGAGAATGAGTCTCTTAAGGGATGACTTTGAACTGAATGTGAAGGCAAGCTTTTTGCAAGGAAGCAACATTGATACTGAAATCTAAACTGTACTATAAAGGTGTAAGCAAGACATGATCTATTTTTCAAAAGATAATTTTGTATATTATCTGGAAACTAGAAGTGGCCTAGAAGAATATCAGCCATGAACTGTGAAGCGTCTCCATTCTTTCTTCTGTGAGGCATCTCCATTCTTCTTTCTAATGTCCTCCAGACGATACTACTTACACCCAGTTTCTGGACTCAAAATATCACACAGAAGGAAGTTTGACAAATCTTGCTGCATAAGAAAGTGAATTTTGGAATAAATCATTTTACATTTAACTGGGAGTACAGAGTTGTTACTCAAACACAAGAGTATGGATTTGGGATTTCAAGAGAGATTTCATGTTATTGGAAGCCAAAAGAAGATATATCTTTATATGTCCCTTAATAAACATCACATATAATATTGTATTCAGAGCTGAAGATGTAAGGCCAGAGTTATCAACACATCCTCAAAGACATGGGGTAGCAAATCCTGCCTGGTGACGAATACACAGGAAGTAGTGGAGTCCTGTCATTAAGTTACAGGGAACAAGACATGTCAGCCAAGGAGACAGAAGCTGAATGGCCACTGAGGTCAGGGGAGCAAACATGAATATGAAGGAGAGTGACATTGCAAACAAAGGGGACAGCTTCAAGAAAAACACAGCAGCCAGCTGTGTGGAATGCTAATGAGAGGCCGAATAAGATGAAAAGACACAAATGTCTACCAGATTTAGCATCATGACGGTCAGTTGTGACCTTGACAGGAGTCATTTTCATGATGTGAGGGGCAGACAGAAACCTGCTTTGGGAAGGAATGGTTGATGAGGAGGTGGAGGTAGCTTCCATAGGCAACCGTGGATGATTAGCAATCATATGGTGGCTGGCAGAATAGAAGATCCAAGAGCTACTTCTCAACAGAGAGAAGAACTTGGAGTATGTTAGTGACAACTATCTGGGAAACGGAAAGTCTGTGACAGAGAAAAGTCAGGAAGGCAATAGGGAATCCAAATGTGGGAAGGGGGGAGAAATGGCCTTTGATGAGATCCAAAGTACTGGAAACTCAAAGAGAATCAGTATGGGAAGAGGCTCAGGAAGGGGTCAGGGGGAGAGAAGAGTCGGGAGAAATAGTTCTTGAGAATCATAAAAATAAATAACAAAAACAAACAAACCAAAAATAATAGTGCCCAACTCTCCATGTGATTCACAGGTTGATGCATCCTTAATGAAAACAGAAAAATAAAGAGATGAATACTTGTATTCCAGGAATAATGCAGTGCTTCCATGGTGAAAAAAAACTTTATTCACTGTGGATTAAAAAAAAAAAACTATGATAAGACTTGTAATCTGTAATAACCTATCTGGTCCTAGGGACCTTATCTGTTATCAGTTAGAGACAGTTTTTTGGTACCAAACATTTGATGAAAAGTCACCTGGGCTTATGGTTTTCGTCCATGTTAGCCATTCTTGTCCTATTCTCGTGGGTCCTTAGTGGCTCATCTTCAAATGTGCCTAGGCATTTGTTTCTGTAAGACATAAGCTCTTTTTTAACTTTATTATCTACTGTATGAATTGAAAAGAAGCCTTATTCCTTTTTCTAGGGAAACAACACATAATTTATTATCCAGTACCAAATGGTCAGCTCTGGGAACATACATACAAGCAACATTAAATAGACTGAGTGAGTTATATTTAAGAATAACTTATGTTTAAGGATAAGTTATATTTAAGGATAACTTTATATATATATATGGGATGTGGGTGTGGGTATGGGTGTGTACATGTGCATATACATGTTTATGCTCATATATGTATATACAACTTAATAAGCCAATTTATCTCTGCTTGTATGTACATGTGTCGAGGAGTGACTACTAGGATTATACAATACATGTGGGAGGTCATGCTTGGTGGAGACTGGCCCTCTCTTAGATGGCACTGACAATTTGTAGCTCTTCATTTAAAAGTGGAGCCTTGTGAGATTTCCCCTGTTTCCATTTATAGGTCAACTAGTAGTATTGTTGTGCAGGTATTGTGCAGACAATCATAATGTTGAGAGTTCATGCTGCAGATTCCTGGTCACACATAAAAGGCACTACCTCACAGCAGATACCCTGGTATTCTGGCTCTTACCATCTTTCTGACCCCTCTTCCACAATTTTGCTTGAGCAATAGGTATAAACATTACAATAAAGATATATCAGTTGGAGTTTGGCACCTCACAGTTGTTTGTCTGCATCTTGATTAGTTGTGGTTTTCTGTGATAGTTTCCATCATTATAAAATGAAATTTCTTTGATAAGGACTGAGAGATGCAGCTGTCTGTAGGTATAAGGGTATTTAGAACAGATTTAGAAGTTTTATTGGCTCAGGAACATGGCAGAAATCATCTTCTTGGGTCTATGGCTTTCCCAGAAATTCCCTTCTGCCATATGAGCTTTAAGTGCAATTATACTTCTTGGTTATCCCAATGAGAGTGGTGCCACTATTGCTCAATCTTGCTGATCTAGTAATTGTTGTGGTTCATAGACTTTATCAATGGACAGGAAAACTGACTGCCCTTATCCCCTGGTAGTTTTCCTATCACCTTCCAATACTATGAGAGTCAATCTTCAAAGAGGAGGATCCAGATCAGTTCAGTCTTGATTCCTCAAAATATTGTGTCCAAACTGTGTGGTGTCTTCAGCACTAGAAGTTCTGGGAAGCAACAAAGGGCAACAACAATAGTCTGTAGTGTTTTGCGAATCTTGAAATTTTCTTGACCAATAACTTTTGAAAGTTGAATGTTACTCTAGTGTATATATTTACCACAGTTTTAAAATCCATTCATCCATTGATAAACTGGTAAGTGGTTATCTTGAGGATGGAATAGGGGCATTTCTTTAACATGCTGGTTTTGGATATAAACTCGGAAGCAGTAGAATTGCTTTATCAAATGAAAATTATGCTTTTAAAAAAGAAACTTCTATTCTATTTTTCAAATTGTCCTAACTTAAAAATACCACCAAAGACTCCTCCTTCACGTGTTAGCCAACACTTCCCTTCCATTTTTGTGATGATAGCCTTCTCAACAGGACTGTTTACTTTCTTGTTGTATTTTAATTTTCATTTATTTGATGTATTACTTCTTATCTCTACCAGCTATACATCAGACAGAGAATGAGAATTAGAGTATATAAAATCTTCAACATCAAGTAAACAAACTACCCTATTAAAATGAGCCAAATGAACCCTGTAGGTGCAACAACAATATGAACTAACCAGTACCCCCTGAGCTCGTGTCTCTAGCTGCATATGTAGCAGAAGATGGCCTAATCGGCCATCATTGGGAAGAGAGGCTCCTTGGTCTTGTAAACTTTATATGACCCAGGACAAGGGAAGGCCTGGGCCAAGTAGTGGGAGTGGGTGAGTAGGGGAGCAGGGGTGGGGGTGTATAGGGAACTTTAGGGATAGCACTTGAAATGTAAATAAAGAAAATAATAATAAATTAAAAAATGAGCCAAATGACTAAATAAAGTGTTCTTAAAAATAAAATTCAAATAGCTGAGAACATTTTTAAATGCTTAACATCTTTAGTCATCAATAAAATGAAAATTAAAACTACTTTGCTCTTTTATCTTCACCCATCATAATGGCTATGCAAAACATTTAAGATAAATGTTGACATGGATGTGGGTGAAAGGAAAGACTTACTGTTGGTGGGAGTGGAAAGTGATAAAACCAGCACAGAAATCAGTATGGAAGTCTCTTAAAGAACTGTAAAATGTCTACCACATGTTCCAGCTATACTACTTTGGAGAATATAACTCAGGAGGTTTGTATCCTACTATAAAAACTACCTGCTCATCTATGTCTATTTCTGCTTTATTTACAGTAGCTAGGAAATGAGACAGCCTAGGTGTCCATCAAGGGATGAATGAATGAAATGTGGTACATTTACACAATGATTACAGGAGATTTAATTATTTTACCTCATATCTGTTAGCTATCTATATTACTGTTTTCTCAGAATCATTTCTTCTGATCCTTTGTTCATCATATATGTGTGTATGTATACATATATATCACTACTTAGTATAACTCAACTAACTAATAACTAATAAATTTGATTCAGACTAGTTAAGATACTTTCCCTGAGACATGGCTAAATAGCAATAAAGAGTTTACCTCAAGACTAACAACTCCAGATCCTAGTTCAGCTCTATTCTGCACCATCAGCAAGTAGATGAGAATTCTTTCCAGTGTCTAAGCCTCTTTAGGTTAGAAACAAGCAAACTTCAAGGGTCCTATTTTTGTAAATATGATACAGTGTTCATGCACAGCAATTGGGAGGACAAAAATAGAATAAAAACAAAACCTGAATATTCTTTACTCAGCCATCTGTCTTTAAAGTACTCTCAATATCTGTGAGTAAGATTAGCCTAGAATAGAGGTGATGGTACTGAATCAACTCACAGTTCCAAAGCCTCAGTGATTGTGACAACTGGATTTAATTCTCATTCACATGATATGGCCTATGAGCAAAGTAATTATTCAGTTCTAAGCTCCAAGTCAACACGAGTATCATATCCACTGAAGCAGAAAGATGAGAACCCAAAGAACTGCTGCCTCTCTATGTCCCCAAATTACAGTTTCTGTAGCCTTCTGGCTTGTGTATGTTTCATCAACAATACCACAAACTTCCAGGTACCCAAGCTCTAAACCCCAGGATCCTGTTGAAATGTATCTCCGCTTCTTCCTCTCTAGCGTCACACCAACTGTTAACGAAGCACAGAGGTTACCCCATGCGTGTTCAGTAGTTTTGTTACTATTACGTAAGAGAAACCTACCACAGACAACATTTGAGAAACAGTTCGACTTTCTATATGAAGTGTAATACTTCCGAGAGACAAAACAGAGCGTGGGCCTTGGACCCGTGACCTATGTCTCTGTTTTGCAGTGTTTCCTAATTTTCAGACCATTTATTTTCTGTAAAATGGGGAGAATAAAGACCTATCCCCCCAGGAATATCATCAGGATTAAATGGTCTAAATGTTGAGGTGCTTTGGATGGAATAAGATCCTGTAGATCTTGTAGGAATTATCATTATTAATATTAATGTGAGCCAGGCGGTTATAACCTTGAAGCAATTAGCAGCTGTTACTACACTAAACTGGATTTACTTGTCCTAATGAACTATAGGATGGCTTTATTTAAAGGGAAAAAGCAATTGTTAATTTACTCAAGCATCCATTAAGCATATATTACATGGTAGATATTGTGCTGGGTACAATAGATACAAGTCAAAAGAGGATTATTTCTGTGCTCGTGGATATTCACAGTGGTAACACATAAATAATCTGTTCTATGACAAAATCAGAAGGAATCAAAGAACAGTGTAAGAGTTATAAAAGAAGATATTATTTGAAACAGGCCACATTAAGAATGACTTAGTTGAGTTGGACATGATAGCACTTGACTATAAACCAAGCGCTAAGATGCGGCAGGAGAAGTATGTGTGTGTGAAGCCAGTATATACCACCTAGTAGTCTTCTGTCGCAAAACAAACAAACAAAGTATCTGAGTTAAGATAGTAGAATCTGAGGGGGACGGCTGACATAGGATAAGCTTTCCCCAGTGATGAGGATTACTGAGTAGTGAAGCGTGACTGATAGTTGAGTAGAGAGAACTGTATACTAGCTCTGTGACCTGCACAATAACTTAGACGGACCTACTGAGCTCTGGTGAGGAAAGTCTTCCTTCTGAGACTAGAGTGTGCATGCGTGGACTTCTGTAGAGCTGGCTGCATAGAAGGCTTTTATGATGCAAAGATGGGGATTGGCCACGGTATTCAGATTTTTTGTCAAAATCCCTGGTGATGCTAAAAATTGATTATGGTCTACATCTGAATCCCTCTTTTGAGAGCCCAGGAAGACACTAGAACAGTGGTTCTCAATCTTCCCATGGCTGCACCTCTTTAATGCAGTTCTTCATGTTGGGCTGACACAACCATAATGATTTTTACTACTTCCCAACTGTGATTTTGCTACTATTAGGAATATTTGTAGATATGTGTGTTTTCCACTGGTCTTTGGTTCACAACTCACAGGTTGAGAACTACTGTACTACAGTCTACTCAGTAAATGACAAAGAAGAAAAAAGCACCTCCAACACTCCAACAATTCAAACTCATGGCCTCTTCCTCTTTAATTAACATCGTCAGTAAACAGTCTTATTTATGCAATCATTCCCAGTTTTGTGAACAGTACAAAGCAAACCGAAGGTATAAACTAGGTCTACTCAACCAAAGGTTGCCTGAAATTCATATCAAATTCTTCCATTTGTATATGTTTCTTAAGCGTGAATGAATAGTAATTTTATCTTTTCTTTTCTTTTTGTCTTTATTATTCGTTTGTTTGTTTGTTTGTTTAAGACAGAGTTTCAAATTAAACCTAAATCTGAGTCTTCTAAACACTGACAATACAACAGTACAGCATGCCCACTTAACTTGTGATGTCTTATAACTGACAAATATAAAGGAAATAAATTGATAATATGAAATATACTTTGCAAATACCAATCAACACTATCTTCACTTTGTTAAATGATTGTCTTTTTAATTAAGAGCAATGATATATACTGAAGTTATGGTTAGTAACAGAGATTAAAAAATTTTTTTAAAATAAGAGACAAGAATTGCATCATCTGCCCATTATTTTGGTCCATTATTTGGGAGATTTCCAGATGTCTTACAGCCAACTCAATTTTCTGAGGCAGACATGGACCAAGATCAGGTGAAGTTCAATCAGTTGTACAAGCAGTTACTTTTCCCACACACTGTCTAGCACACACAACCCTGCTGCCAGCCCTCCATTAACTTAAAAAAAGAAAAAAGAAAACCTATTACCTAGTCTGAAGATAACAATTATGATATGGATATAAAAGGTCACTAGATGTACTTCCCCCCTCCTAGAATTTTTAAACCAGATAACTGAGAAAGTACACACATGATACACACTCGGAAGTGTGACAAATGGCTACAACACTCACAGAGGCAATAATATTAATAATCTGAGTTTGAGAATGTTCCCATTGCAACATCCATATCTTCCTTTGTTTTATGGAATAAAACTTTTAAAACTAAAAGGATGGTTAAGTGAGAATTGGGAGATGGGAGGAATTGGAGCCCAAGGACATGGGAGGGATTGGAAGGACAAAAGGGAAGAGGAAATGATGTAATTACATTTCAACAAAAATGTTAAGTTATTAAGAAAAATGCACCTCTAATAGTTGGTTCATGCTCTAGTAGTTTTCTTTATTTTCTCGCTAACACCCATGGCACACGGATTCTTCTGGAATACAAATGAGGTACTTCCCAGGCCACTAGTACCTGACTAACCTAACTACAGGTTTAGAAGATCATATGCTGATGCCCTCATGAGTTCTAAACGATTTGCACAGAGAGCTATCGATCCTCTCAGAAAACTTTGAAAAATAGTCTGGTTAGAAACAACTTTGTCCATGTCATATATTTTCTGGTTTTAGCTCCATCATTTTTATTCTGTAGGACATAGAGATGAAAATTTTATCTCCTTTGCTTGAGGGTTCATGTGCTATGACTTACTCCCACCTGAAACCATGAGCTCAGAGTAACAGCAGAAGATTCCAAATTGGGAGTCACAGAAATCACACTGCAGAATCTCAAACCCCAGCTAGCACTTCACACACTTCACACAGACACACACAGACACACACACACACACACACACACACACACACACTCACTCACTCACACGAAAAAAGAAAGATCAATAATTTTTCGTCAGAGCATGAAATTCATTATCACAAATTATTGTTAATTTTATAATAAAATGTAGAATCAACATTTCTTCAAGCCTTGGAAAAAGACAAGCTGTCTAAAATGTACTGACATCATTAAGATTGGGTGGTATAAAATAATAAGTTTTCCTAATGCTTGCAACCTCTTAGAGGCTTCAAAACTGCAACACAGTTGCATGTACTGAATATCTGATGGTGGGTGTAACTGCAGCTCTGCCTTGCAGGGTCTATTCCTGCAGAGGAAATGTGATTGGTCTGGCAGGGTTGATTTTTCCATTGATGCCCCATTCTCTATCTTACCAGGTTCCATACCCACCTATCAACCTATCAACCTGTCTATCAACCTATCTTCAATCAACAATGCACATAGGTTATAATATCTTTACCCAACTCCAGGTTAGAAGACACAAAAATAATGAGGGGAGAAATTTACATATTGCACTAAACTAAGGCCACTTTGTGTGTAAGGGAAGTGGCAACACTTTGGTTGATTTCATGATGCTATTTAGAATATGTTACAATGGATACCACAGAAATTACTATTAACTGACATATAATACCATAAAAGACTTAAAGGGACAAAATAATAGAATTTCATTAAATTTCATCCTTCATTACAATTTTATTACGTATTGATTCAATTTTTCTAGGGATTTGTTTGCCAGGAGATTTAGATGTCTTTCAATTGCCCTGTAATACTGCTGTGTAGGCATTTTATTTTAAGTAGAGGGTTGGCAAAATTATCACTGCCCTGGAGAGTGTAATCCAGGCTAACAGTTTTGAAAGCTAAAGAGATCTCTGCTACAATTCAGTTTTTCTAGACTGCCACTGGTTAGTCATTTTACAAGTATGTGTTAAAAGTTCTCTATATCCAGATGAACACACATGTGCACTCACAAAGATTAGGACACAGTCCCGCCCATGTGGGCTGGCAATCTACCTGGTTGGTAAATATAAGTAGTGTGTTTTTAAAATCTGGTAATGTGAAGCAATAATATAAAACGTGTGTGTGAGGGAGTGATGGATCTAAAGTGAGTATATATATATATATATATATATATATATATATATATATATATATATACTGGAAAATCCAGGAACATTGGGATTGAGCAGGACTGTGCTAGAAGACCAACTCTATTAATGACTAACTGTGTGATGTGGACTAATATACTACCTCTCGAGGCCTTGGTTTCCTTATCTCTGAGAATAAGTTAATAATGCATAACTCATGGTGTTGCTGTGAGAATTGAGCCAGATAATATTTATGAGGAATCTAGCATGGAGCCTGGCACACAGCAGGAACTCAGTAAATATTAGTTTCCCTTCTTCTTTACTGTGGGGGATTCTGGTACATCAAAGATGCAGGCCCTAAAGTCTGTGATCCTGCAATCTAATTAGGAAGATGAGACCATTCCTCCAGAGATGAAATGCATTAGGCAATAGAGAAAAGTGACAACCGGACATGCAATAGAGCCTCTGGAACTAAGAAAAAGAGGGTTGGCAACAGATGTGATCAGGAGACGTTTTTCTAAGAAGGAGGGACACAGGTGGAATAAATGGGTATATCTGGGTCTGCCAGAGGGGGAGAGACGAGAGGTCCAAAATGCCTTTCCTAGCTGGTGAATAGAGAGGTTGGCGGGAACCATCATGATGAAGTGAATATGGAGACCGGGGACCAGGTCAATAATACTAGGACAGGTGTTAAACTTTTAGTACAGAGACACAAGAGTAAAGAAATGATTTAGAAAGTAAACCAACAATATAGATAACCTGTGTATGTGTTTTAACATCCCAATTCAACTATAAGTTTCTGAACCAAATAACCATACCCTCATATTTTTGACCTGATGCATGTAGTAGTCTATTAAGGCATCATAAATACCTGTTATCTGGTCTACTGAATGCCATAGGTGGTTCCACGACTTCACACAGATTGTTATTAATGCATAATATTGTTTATTTACCACATAAGTATTAGGCATAGTGATATCATTAGGATGTAAAAGACTTTCTTGTCAATGAGTATTTAGTGAGGTTCAACTGCTTTCTGATAACCTACTATTTATTTCCTTTGAAGCTCTACAATGAATAATGTGATTAATAGAATTTATAACCCACTCAAAACAGCAAAATTCCCTATTTTTTATGAAAACTCTGAAGCCTAATGATGATTTTCTTAGAGTTTTTAATGTACCTAGTAGTCTCAAAATATATCAAGATATATATTTATGACTACATATGAATAGCAAAACTTTATCCTGAAAATATCAAATGTAATTTTTCAGGTTGTATATTATTTTCTTTATATACTTTATACATTGTTAAATTGTGGTAGTCAAGAAAAAAGTCAAGAGATTCTCAAAAGTTTTGCTACCTTGAGAACAAAATCAATTATCCCTTTCTTCAGTGCTTCTGGGGCTACTTGTCTCACAGCTACAATTTATTAATAACTACAAACTAATTCACACATTACTTTAAAGTGTTACAGCAATGATAGCCACTTCATAGAGCCATCCTAAGAATTAAACAAGTTGAATTACATAGAGATTTTAGTACAGTATGAAACACACAATAAACATTTATTAAATGTATGCAAACATGATGATTATGAAAACAGACACACCTTCCTTGCAAACTGGAGCTATACCTTCCTGCTATGTGAAAAATAAGACCATATTTTTCTTTGATAATGAATTATGGGATCATTAAAAAAATATTTCAACAAACCTGTTTTGAATGTCTCACTGCCACTCACAAAAGTAAGTATGTAATATCTAAAATAAGACGATTTGGCCTGACATTCCATAGTCAATTGAGGGACACCTGAGAGGAATCCAGGACCTGAGTGCTGGGGAGAAAGCAATGAACACAGTACAGGAGGTTAGGAAAGAGGGAGTCAAATTAAAAGTGGAAAAAAATTGGCATCTTAGATCTCACATGCAGGGAATAAAAAAATGTGAAAAATATACTCTACTATGAGAAAATTACATCTCTTATTTGATAGACATGTCTTTGGGTGTTTTATTTGTTTTGGGTTTGGATTTTTTTTTATTTTTTTTTTTTTTTGGTTTGTTTGTTTGGTCAAGTGGTTGGTTGGTTGGTTGGTTGGTTGGTTGGTTGGTTGGTAGGTTGGGTTAGGTTTTGTTTTGTTTTGTAGGGGGGATTTTGTGGCTGTTTGTAAAACCCATGACTATTATTACTGGAAATGTTGATAATGGAGGAGAAAATGTATGGATTATAAAGCACGTTAGATATGTTCAAGAACTCTGAACTTTGGGATTAGAGGTGAGAACATTTAGCTTGAGGCCAACCCTTTGTTACTATAGGAGGCTTCGCAGGAGGCTTCTGGTCCTTGCATAATTGAAATACTTGTCTGTCTATTGTTCAGAAATCCCCAATAGCTCTGTGTCAGGAATGTAAAGACATTCTACACGGTGTGTTAATAATTTTCATTGTCACTGTGACAAACTATCTGTGAGAATCACATAAAGGAGGAAAAGTTTACTTTGCCTACTGATATAGAAGCATGTATCCACCATGGTCAAGTAGTGAAAAATATCAGATGGAGCCAGGGATGTGTAGAGACTTCAAAAGCCCACCCTTAATCACTTACTCCCATCTTCCAGATATAATATGCTAAAGGCCCCAAATCTTTGCAGACAATGCTATAATCTAGGGGACAAGCAATCAAGACAGAGGCCTGTACAGGACACTTGAGATCCAAACACAGGGACTTTGAGACACAGTCATTCTTGGAGCTACACAGTTCTCTTTGAAATCTTGAACATTCCGCATACATAGATGTCAGCAAAGACTATAAAATACAGCATCCATGGGAAAGGCCTAGAAAAGATGAATATAACTTCTATGAAAACGCTAGTCTGAAATCTCATTATACGGCTATCTTTAACTGAACTCAAAGCAAGGTATTGTACCTAGAGACATAACCATGATACAGAGGAAAATGGTATGATTGGCATTAAATAAATAGATAGATGATAGATAGATAGATAGATAGATAGATAGATAGATAGATAGATAGATAGATAATCTTTAACATAGGACATCTAAAAGAAGATGTCTAGAAAAAAAAGGTGGACTTCTAGAATCAAGAGATGTTCTGATGGAGACAAATATTCAGAAACCCACTATTATGGTTCTAGAACAGTACTAATCAGTTCACTGTGTGCTGATTGATTACTTACTCATCTGAGTCTGGGGAGACTAGACAGTTTCAGATGCAACCATGTGCATGAAACTGAGTTGATATTAACATGCAGGAGCATTGAGGAAAGGGAAGTTTATAATATAATGTTATCTAGGTTACTAAAGGTCAAGAAAGGTCACTCAGGGTCAGTCCAAGTCACCCCAGAGAGCTATCCTTTAAATATATACTGTACTCACGAGATAACAGATATCCTGGGAAAAGAAGATAGTAATGCAAAGGTTTCTGCTTTACAGGGACAAGGTGTAAGAGTTTTGTAAAGTTGTAATGGGCAGTGCTCATCCATGCTTTCTGGGTCACAGTCATTGGAGAGCAAAGCAGTATGGCCATATGAGGATGTATATGTATGAATTTATGGGTCTCAGCTCTATCTATCTATCTATCTATCTATCTATCTATCTATCTATCTATCTATCTATCTATCTATCTATCTTTCTATAATCTATCATCTATATATTCATCCACATATCTTTTTATCTATCTATAATCCATCATCTATCTATCTATCTATCTATCTATCTATCTATCTATCTATCTATCTATCCATGTGGTGTGTGTGTGTGTGTGTGTGTGTGTGTGTGTGTTTATTGAATACCTGGCAAAAATAAGATATAAACTAGAGACTATGCCTATAAACACTTGTGAAGTTGTTTCTAGGTTTTTGTTTCACCATAAGTATTTATTAAGGATGTATTATGAACACAGTTATTATATGCTGGGATTGAGAATGTCAGCCATACTTAAGGAAAAAGATATCTCAGTGAGAAAGACGGGTTTAAAAGCAAATTATTTGTATAACTTTAATTACAATAAAAAAGAACTGTCAGGAGTATAGGATAAGATGATAGTATGAAAGAAAAACTAGCAAGATTTTAGGACAAAGGAACCTTAGAAAAGTGAGAGCCACAGAGAGAAGTAAGTTATTAACTCTTGCCTTCAAAGCAATAGCTGATGGGTTATGGTTTATAAGAATGTCATAGGAAACAATTACATTAAAGGACAAAAAGATAAGCAAAAGGTTATTTTAACTTTAAGAGAAATAGGTTTTATTTTATTTGGGGCTGGGGAGAAAGGGACCTGCCTCCTTGGAAAGCACTGGTCTTAACATTTTGCCTTCAAAGCAGAACTTGAAGTTGGAACAGTAGTACAAAACATCTAGGCAATAATTTTACTCAAGTCTACTAGAGGTAGAGGAGACAGGTGTTCAGTCATAAGGATTGTTTGGATCAGTCAATGACTAGAGAAGAGTGAAGGCTGTAGACTTCAGGAAACAATCTCACAGAAATTCTTTTCATCTCCCTCGAGAGAAGTGGTGTGTGCATTGAATCAGCTGCAGCCATGAAGCAAAGAAATGAGATATTGAGTTGGAGAAGTTAGACACTGCAGAAGTGTTCACTTTTACCACCAGTATTTATTAAGGACCTACTATGAGCACAACTAGCAGATTCTGGGATTGAGGCTGTCATTGGTGCTGAAGGGTGAGGACATGTCAGTGATGCATACCCTGTACAGTTTGTTCCCTGTGTGACTTTGTGCACCATCACCACTAGTATTACACTTCCATTACCCCATAAATCTTACAGTTACTTTAACACTGTCTGAAAACAGCATGCTGCTTTAGTAGGAAGGAAATAACATCAAATATGAAATATACTGGAGTCTGCACTAATGCAGCCTGGTACTGCTGTGTCACACTGTGTGCATTTTACCTTGACCTACAAGACTTCACATTCGCACTAACTGTGAACTACAGGCAGTTGGTATTTATATACAGTCTATTCCCCAAGGATAACCCTTGGGCATGCAAGTCTTCCAGAGCCGAGAGAGAGTGCTCCATGAATGCTGACTGTGTGGTGTGTTTTTATATAAATATATTCTAAAGTGCGCTTCAAGGTTGACATTACCCATCCACATGCTCCTTCATTTAAAAGAAAACAGAAAAGATGTTTCCAAAGAGGTTTCAATTTGGACCACTCTCTATAAATCTCCTCTGATTTCCTTGCTTTCTGTTTTTCAAAAGAAAGAAAAAAATACTGGAGCGTTAGCATGGTAGAATTTTGTTGATATTTATGGTATGAATTCAGCATCACTAAATAAAGCAACTGCCAAGAAAATATGGTCTACTTACAAAGCCAGATCTCTGTATGACTAACGTCTTAGATCAAATTAAGAAATTTCCAAATGCTTTATTTTTGAAGCATTCCAAAAAAAAAAAAAAAAAAAAAAAAAAAAAAAAAAAAAAAAAAAAAAAAAAAAAA
>NC_034597.1:92605613-92613138 GCF_900095145.1 Mus pahari
AGTTGTCTCTGGTTGGAGCTTGTTCCTCCTGTGATTCTGTTAGCCTCTGACAGCAGTCCTGGGAGTCCAGCTCTCTCCTGGGTCTCAGTGGTCAGATTACTCTCTGCAGGGAATCTCTCCTCTATCAGGGAAGGTGCACAGAGGCCTGGCATTCAGATCTGCCTCCTTGCTGAAGATGTAGGCACAAAACAGGGCCTGTCCCAGAAGATGTGTTGCCTCTGCAGTTTATTTACTCACCTGCACAGACTAGCCACCATGGGACCCTGGACACAATATGACTCTCTCACCTACTCTGGCAGACAGAGCCCTCACAGGTGGCCAACTTTCCTCTGGCAAGGAAGGTGCCCAAATTTCTGGAGCCCAAAACAGGGTCTGTCCCAGAAGTTAGGTTGCTTCTGTTTGTCCTGAAGCTGTGTAGCTTCTGTGGTCCACACTCTTGCTAGTGCAGACTGGAGCCCAAGTGAACCGGAGCAAAGATGGCCCTCCTACCGGTTCAGGCCTTGAGACTGCTCCTGGGCAGACACCCCTCCTCGGGCGGGGAAGGTGCCGGGTGACTGGAACCAGAAATGGGATCTTTACCAGAAGTTCTGATGCTTCTCCAGTCTGCCCTCTCCCCGGCAGTCCACCGGAGCAAAGATCAGATATTTTCTTCATTTACATTTCAAGTGCTATCCCAAAACTTCCCTATACTCCGCCCCTGCCCTCTCCCCTACCCACCCACTCCCACTTCTTGGCCCTGGCATTCCCCTGTACTGGGGCTTATAAAGTTTGCACAACCAAGGGGCCTCTCTTCCCAATGATGGCCAACTAGGTCATCTTCTGCTACATATGCAGCTAGAGACTCGAGCTCAGGGGGTACTGGTTAGTTCATATTGTTGTTCCACCTATAGGGTTGCAGACCACTTCAATTCCTTGGGTATTTTCTCTAGCTCCTCCATTGGGGGCCCTGTGGTCTATCCAATAGATGACTGTGAGCATCCACTTCTGTGTTTGCCAGGCACTGGCATAGCCTCACAAGAGACAGCTATATCAGGGTCCTTTCAGCAAAATCTTGCCCGCGTATGCAATAGTGTCTGCGTTTGGTGACTGATTATGGGATGGATTCCCGGGTGTGGCAGTCTCTTTCTTCTCAGCTCCAAACTTTGGCTCTGTAACTCCTTCCATGGGTGTTTTGTTCCCAATTCTAAGAATGGGCGAAGTATCCACACTTTGGTCTTCATTCTTCTTGAGTTTCATATGTTTTGCAAATTGTATCTTAGGTATTCTAAGTTTCTGGACTAATATCCACTTATCAGTGAGTACATATCATGTGAGTTCTTTTGTGATTGTGTTACCTCACTCAGGATGATACCCTCCAGATTCATCCATTTGCCTAGGAATTTCATAAATTCATTGTTTTTAATAGCTGAGTAGTACTCCATTGTGTACATTGTGTACCACATTTTCTGTATCCATTCCTCTGTTGAGAGACATCTGGGTTGGAAAGACCCAGTCTTATAATTGTGCAGTGGTTGGTCTTCAAATGGTATCAGAATTTGACATCCATAAAACAAAGTACCACTTTCTCTTCAAACAGTCTTACCATGTAGCTACTATTTAGGAAAATATTACAATCTAGGAGGAGTTGTCTTAAAATGCACTCTTGGGACATCTCCCACTGTGTGGGAGCTAGGGTAAGGAGTGCACGCCCACGCAGGTCCCTGTGGTACTGGTGATAATTCATTTCTGCCTCTTATTTTGCATGAACACACATGAAATAAAACCTTAAGGCTGTTCAAGCTTTTGAAGGTTGGGACTCCAAAGACTTAAACTATTTTAGAATACTTTTTTTCTTATTATATGTACAACTGCAAACATATTTAAAGAAATATCACATTATAATTTGCATTCTCAAATGCTATTACATATGTTATTCTTGAATGTTGAAAAATTAGAGAGCCCATGTTAATTATATTTAATGTACAGTTTCCATGGACATAAATGTCTATATATAACTGTAAATACATGGCAGTGTATGCATGTACTCACTAATACAAATGTTTCTGTAATTTATACATATGCACACACTACACATCTACAAACACACATGGGTTTACAGACAATTTCAGACTCGTGTGAGTGCTTTATTGTGTTCATGTGATCAGCAACCAATATGTTACTATCTTGGCCTTTTTTCTGTTTTACACAAAGAGCTAGATTTGCCTCTGGCCACACTCGGCACTCTGTAGAACATACATCCGACTTCAAAGCGGCCATGTAAGCGATAGGCTTTTGAAGCTTGGCAGAAGGCGCATGTCTACACGCCTTAAGGCACAGTAAGGTCAACCAATGCCCTTATGGTCACACAGAAGATATATCTTTGTGATCAAACTAGCAATGAGAAGTCTCAAACCTTCATCTCCTACACCATTCGCAGTCATACAGACAAATGCTAATTACTGTGAAAAGCATTGTGACCGCTGCACAGGACAGGGCCTCCTTAAGCAGCAGCTCATCTGTGAGTGATTTAGAAGCAGGTTTCTGGTGAGAGTTCATGGTGGCTAATATTTGGAGGGTTTTATAAAGGACCTTCTGGGATTTTAGGCTTTCTAATGTGAAAATCACAGAAAGTGATATGTGCTCATTTGTTGATCACATTATATGTATTTAACCCTTTCATACTTCTGCAAGATAAATAAAATCTTAGGGTTATAGGTCCTAGAGCCAACGCTTCCATAAATAAGTAGGCAGAGCTTACAGCATCTGAACAGCAGAAGAAGGGCTGCAGTCGTGGTTTCTCTGTCACCAAGCTTCTGGCTCCCTCATAAAATTTCAACTGAGATATTTCATTGGGTACTTGAAGTAAGACATGTCCTGTGCTAAACAGTGGGCACGAACTGGACACGTGGGGCACTCGTCATGCAATATTCTGTAACGGGTTTCACTATCTTCATTTCTCAGCCAAAGGAAGCAGACCTGTGAAGTTTACTTAAATCCTACATATCTTCTCTCTCTCTCTCTCTCCCTCCCTCCCTCCCTCCCTCCCTCCCTCCCTCTATCCCTTGTCCCTTCCTTCCTCCGTCTTTCCTTTCCTCTTGCTCTCTCTTTCTCTCACTGGAAATTGGAGCAGAAAGCAGGGCAATCATGGAACACAAGACCTAAGCTGTTCTTGGATCACCCCTCTTCCAGGTCATCTTGATTTCTGTGAACTCCATTGTCTCAGCAATGAGATATATCCCTCACCCACTCTCAGTATTGAAATCTAAGCTGTGAATCATGTTTCACAGTGAACTCCTGAGTGCACTTTGTGTTATTCATCTGTGTAGGTCACAACATTGCCTGCAATGTGTATAAAAGCAATGAGCAGCCATATTAGGAAAATAATGTGAACCATTCAGATTGGTATAATCTCCTTCTGAACCTTGCCCTTCAAGATTTTCCCTTCTGAAGCATAGAAGGATGCATCACAGTATAAATTCCTAGTACTGAAACTCATTCAATAAGCTATTGCTTCTTTCACTGCCTTCTACCCTGAATATAACAAGTACCCCTTGAGCACGTGCATTGGACATAATGGTGCTAATGACTGTGATGGCTTTCCTATCTGTGTGATTATACTGTCTTCCCTCCAAATCTCATTTGCCAGAAGCTGCCCTGCCTTTGCCAAAGTTGTTCAGCCCATCCTCTGTACAACTTGTGAAGCTTGCGGCATTTTCTAGGTATTGTGGAATATCTAGTTCTGCAAAATTTCCCCCAAAGAACAAGATTAAAAGCCACTTTAGAGTGAAAAATTCTTAGCTTCTTATGTGCTTCGTGAGCCAAGCTTGGCTGGCCTCAACTCCACTTGTTTACATTGTGAAATATTCACCAGGTATTCTTTCTGCTCCTAACTGTCAGACACATTAAGAGAAATTGAGGTACAATCTTGGTCCCTATGTTGAAAGATTCCAGAATCTAAGATGGAAATAGGAAACACACACACACACACACAAACACACACACACACACACACACACACACACACACAATCTCTCTTTCAATCCTACCTTTTGGCTTTATAGCAGACAGTGGAGGTGCAGACACTAATGTTTTAGTTGGGATTATAATCTAGTCATGGCTGTGGCATGGGAGTTTTCCATAGGTTAATGCTATATGCAGGCATTATAAGCCTGTCTCCCCCATCTTCCACTGGGGAGACAGCCTTTCTCTTAGCAAAAGAGATGGTCATATGAGGAAAGTCTGCTTTAGCTTTACTTTCTCATCCATGAAGCAAAAGTATGTCAATCAGCCATATAATATGTCAAAGCTGGATTTGAGAAAAATGTTTGATCATTTACCTGCCAAAGAAAATAGCCTGCTTTGATTCTTAAATTTTCTATTGCCTCTCTGACTCATTCCTTATATTTAATCAATTATTTCTAAGTACCTCATCTTAAGTATATGGCATCCCCTCTATTTCCTTACAAATAATGTTTCTACCACAAAAATAAAACTAATTATTCTTTTTTTAATAGACATTTTCTTTATTTACATTTCAAATGTTACCCCCTTTCCTAGTTTCCCCTCTAAAAACTCCCTCCCCATCCCCCTGCTCCCCAACTCACCCACTCATGTTTCCTGGCCCTGGCATTCCCCTAACTGGGGCATAGAGCCTTCACAGGACAAAGGGACTCTCCTCCCATTAATGACAGACTAGGCCATCCTCTGCTACATATGCAGCTGGAGGCATGAGTCCCACCATGTGCACTCTTTCATTGGTGGTTTAAAAACTAATTATTCTGGATATGGTAGTAATACTCTGACTCTCTTCAAAGCCATCTGTCTACTTCAATGAAGCACAGTGAGTTTTTAATTCAGTAGCATGACAATAACAGATTTTGTATGTGCACGTGTGCCTCTGTGTGTGTCTCTCTGTGTGTCTCTATGTGTCTGTGTGTGTATGTGTCCACATTAGCTCACCCTTAATGGTGAGATACACTATGGGAAATTTCTGCATCTTGAGTTCAGTTTTTGCTACTCTGAGATGCCAGACGATGATGCATATATGTAGGGTTGTCTCCCATTACATCCACTTTGAAAATATTGAAGATAAATTTCTTCTCCACTTCACATTTTTCTTAATAAGTTTGTCACTTTAGAGACAAAATGGAGAGCAAGCTAAATCCCAATTCTGAGGCTGGAGATTAAGAATACAGGCTACTTCCTTCAGAGGAACCAAGTTCAGTTCCTAATACCCACATGGAGAAACTCACCACTTCCCCTAGGGTGAGGAGGGCTATCTAGTGCCCTCTTCTATCATCTGCAGGCACCTGCATTCACATGCGCATAGCTACACAAAGACACACAAAGTATATAACATTGAAGATAAACAAATTTTATTTTAGGTTTTGGAGGAATGGAGAGAGACAAGGTATCTTCCACATAGCCCCGGAACTCACTCTGTAGACTAGGCTGGCCTTAAACTTACAGAGATCCACCTGCATCTGCCTCCAAGTACTGAGATTAAAGGTGTGGACCATCAGACCCAGCTAAAACACAAATATATAAAAGAAATGCACATTCTACAGAGCACAATGTAAGTGCGGAAGCTTAGGATACATGCTCTCTTTCACATTCTGTGACAAAAGAGAACATAAAGAGTAGATAAAAACATGATAGATGGGAATATCTAGTTCTGCAAAAATCCCCCCAAAAAACAAGATTAAAAGCCACTTTAGAGTAAAAAAAATTCTTAGCTTCTTATGTGCCTCGTGAGCCAAGCTTGGCTTGGCCTCAACTCCACTTGTTTACGTTGTGAAATATTCACCAGGTATTCTTTCTGCTCCTAACTGTCAGACACAATAAGAAAATTTGAGGTGCAATCTTGGTCCCTATGTTGAAAGATTCCACAATCTAAGATGGAAATAGGAAAAACACACACACAGAGACAGACAGACAGACACAATCTTCTCTGAGGTATACAATACAAATGCAGCATGTTCACATCCAGGTACTTACAGCTCCTCCTGGTGTACCAGGAGGATAGGACAGAGGTGAATGTGTTTCCATAGGAAAACAGGCTGATGGTTACAGTAGCATCATGACTGCTGCATCAATCTTACCTCTTGTGACTCTGAGGACATTGAGTTGACCAAGCCATCCCTCCAGGACTTCATAGGTCAACCTAGAGTCATGAGGAAGAAACTCAAGGAAGCAAATAAAAGCCCTGACAACTTCTGCCTTACAACTGTCAGGAATAATAAAGGAAAGTGACTGGCTGGTCGTAGGAGTAAGGGGAGCCCTTACCCACAGTACTTGCCTTTTCCAACTTGGACTGGCAGATGGTTTTCCCCAAAGCATGGTGTCTAAGCAAATGATTGATTGCATTTGGGAGATGGTAACCCCAGACGATGATAAACATTCACAGGCATGTGATAAAGTGAGCTTCAGGATTATGCCTAAAGTTACTGAAAATTTCCGTGAATACAAAGAGTAACCCAGCCTCAACATGACTCTCTGAAAAGATAATCCATATTATACACATGTGTCCACAACATGCAGTGAGAAAGAGGCTCTGAACAAAGCTTAAATACTGGTCATCTCTGTACTTTTCAAGGTTCCAAACTCTACAGTCAGTGTGCATGAATGAGAGCTGACCAGTGACTGTCAAAGTTCTAAAGCTGCAAATGTATATACATAATGAAATGGCCAGCACTGATAAAAGCAAAATGTTTTTATTTTTTAGTACATTTTTCTTTTACTTAAATAAGAATTAAAGAACTTGATGTTATTTTATGTTTCAAATGCCATCTTTTCAGGAATTATCATGTGGGAATCAGAGTAACTCCCTGGGGGAAAATTATTTACATCCTTAGGATGTGAGTATGTAACTAATTTTCAATAGGCAGTGGCAAAATACATTGTAAAACTAAGAGCTATGTAAAAAACTAAATAAAATGAAAACAGTGTCTCACAAAATGCAGGCCTGAAAACTGGTCCTTTCTCATCCTTACAAGAGTACAATCATAGGAAAAACATCTAGAGAGGATGTCTTAGCATCATCATACTCAAGTCTATGTCTTTATCTTCACTAAAATATGGAACAGAAGTAGGAGCTGGCATGAGCATCCAATGATGAGGAAAAAAAGCTAGTCCACTTAAAAGCCACCTACTCCACCAACTCGCTGATACAGACCCTGTGCAAACCAGTGAAGAACTCTTGTTTTTGGTGAAGATTATTAAAGTATCCACAATTTTAATCTGAGAGTCCTTTGGCTATTATTTAAAGACTGAGTTTATAAAGCTACGGAATCCAGAGCACATAACATCTAAATAGATGACATTCTATTGTTTGGAAGTACACTGGGCATACATTTGACACCTACGATTTAAACGAGACAGATGCCTAGATAGATATAAGACAGATAATAGGTAGACATAGTTCTCTCTCTCTCTCTCTCTCTCTCTCTCTCTCTCTCTCTCTCTCTCTCTCTCTCTCTCTCTCTGTCTATCTCTCTTTCTGTCTCTCTCTGTCTTATTTGGCTCTCCTTTTTTCTTTGCATGACAC
>NC_034597.1:92613198-92643561 GCF_900095145.1 Mus pahari
TGTGTGTGTGTGTGTGTGTGTGTGTCTTTTGCGAAGCCTAGGCTAAAATAAAATGTAAAAGCAATTCTGTTAAACTGTCAGAGTTATATTCTTTTGAGTATTAAATACAATACAGTGGTTTTACCATGAATATAAGTGATTTATATTGATTTTTTTCCAACAGTGCAAAGAATAATGAACCTTCCCTAGTGTCATGTGGACTCCCTTGTTCATATTTATTTTATAGAGGTCTTCAAATGTTCTGCTGTGTCTAGTAACATGTGGATGCACTGATTAACTCAGCTGGCTTCACCGTCTGTAATGACAGCTTTTAAATTAAGACACGATTTTAAAAGGTGGCAAATGGATAAATGTGTAAGGAACCCCAGTTGACAGCAGTAATGTTATCCAACATCCTATCATGAAAGGCCGAACCTAAACACTTCTGCAAAGTCAATAAGGCCTAATATTTCAAGTACCCCCACCTTCTATTTCAAGTACACAGTACCATTTTGTCATTTCTGTTTGATTTAGAGTTTCTCCAAACGCCACAATATCCGCCACAATATCCATAAGACTCCCAATCTTTCCCAATATAGTTCTTGAATACTCTTCCTGACCCCAGTATATAATCTTCCACTTGTGTTACAATACTTTTGACTGATAAGTTATTTAACCTCTTTCTGGTTGTTTATCTTAGTTTCACTTGTCATTGGTCCCTGTCGTCTCAGACCCAAACGCTTCACTTTTCAGTTATGCAGATGTTGTAATGACATGGACTTGGGGACACCTGAGGAAAAAAGTGAGCTATTCTGCCAGAAAAGCCACGGTGCTAGATGATACTGAGCAAGAAATAAATGCTGGAAAGAACATAGAAAGAAGCCAGTGACTTGCTCTGCAATTCAGACAGCTAAGCAGATAAGAAATTTCTAAGGCTCTATGTGCACAAGAGTAAATGCTGATATCCCCATTCTATCCATGTTTTCTAAGTCATACATTACTTCTCCTTATGAATATGCTTCATAATATAATTTCATGGGGCTAGAGAGATGGCTCAGTGGTTAAGAGTACTGACTATTTTTCCAGAGGTTCTGGGTTCAATTCCTTAGCAATTCCTTGGCTCACAATCATCTGTAATGGGATCTGATGCCCTCTTCTAATGTATCTAAAGACATTGTCAGTGTACTCACATATATAAATAAATCTTTAATATTACGCATATATTTATAATCTATTTACATATTGAGGACAAGATTTATAACAACATTTTTACCTCTATTTGATAGTGAATGTTGTTCCTGTATTCACACAAGAGCAGACAGACAGACAGACAGACAGACAGACAGACACACACACACACACACACACACACACACACACACACACACACACACACAGACACCACCATCACCACAAAAATACTTTAGTATGAAGAAGAGATACACAACCTGCCTATACCATTCTAAAGCTAAATCAAAATCAATCAGTTCATGCAATTTTCAACACAAATATATTTAAAACCCATCAACTGTTTTTGGTTTGGTAGTTTTATTCCTATTTTTATTGTATATTGTAAAATTTTGTTTTTTTTTAAAAAAAAAACTTTTTATTGATTCTTTGTGACTTCCCATCATGCACTCCAACTCCACTCATCTCCATCTCCCTAGTATATGCCTTTGCAACCTTCCCTCCAAAAGAAAAAAGGATCTTGTCGTGGAAGCTAAGGTATGTTGCAGTGTATCCCAAAGTATAACCTTTTGTCCACACATCTTCACTTGCAAATGTCATGGCAATGAATCATTGGTCAGGACAGAGACCTCTGGCTTCTGCTCGCCACCAATTATGAAAACTGTATCCTTATCTGGACTCCTTTCAGATATACTATTGTTACCCTGTGTCATGGAGATCCTTCTGTCTTGGATCTACAGGACCAACCCTTCACATGTTCCATCAGTTCATAGATGGGGTAGATGTTGGAATGGACCAACTCAAACTGATCTGGTCAGCTCACCAGCTCTTCCACACCCAACCCATTAGATTGAGCTCCCCAGCACTTCCCTGGCTGACTCACCTAACATCACAACCAGCAAGGGGCGGAGCCTGCTTTCCAGTTCCTAGGTACTCAGGGCTGGCTCACTCCAGGTATAGGGCTCACTCTTTGGCCTGCATGCCACAGGCTGCAAGGGATGGGTGGAGGGAGCGAATCTCTACCCCTGTCTCGGTGAGGGACAGGACCACCAATCCTGAGCTTCTGTTCTTGGTGCTGGCTCACCTGCAACATTCCCCTCCTTCCTGCAAACAGGGCCAGCTCTACTGTACTTCCTGAGCGAGGTGTTGCAGCTGCTGAGGGTGGGGCCAGCTCTCTGTACTTCAGCTGGTGAGAGGTGGGGCCAGCTCTGCTCAGTCGCCAGGCAGAGTGGCCCAGACCGGGGGACATCTGCCTGTCTTTTGGTGTTAACAAACCTTGCTGTTGCAGAGTCATGGACCCAGACATGGCCCTCAGCATGGCCTTAGGTGGTGTTGTTGACTACTCACATCCGGCTTTTCCTCACTACCCTCAAGTCTCTAGTTCCACTTCTCATCATTTTGCACACACCCATTATCTTTTTCTCTCTCTTTCCTCTCTCACCACTTACTTGCTCGTCTTAGTGACTCTCTGGACCTCTGAGCCTTCAGGGTTCTCTCAGGATTCCTATGGCCCACTCATGCAGTGTGGAACTGGGCCTGGACCATCTATCTGCCCATCTGGGCAGGTAGTGCCAGGCTGATGGTTGAAAAGATTTATTCTTAAAACTCAATTTTAAACTCCTTAATTGCCTGAAAACATCTAACAAATAAAAACACAGAGTTCCACAAACGTGTTGCCCCATTTGGAGTTGTCAGTCAGGGAGTTCCCAGCAAGCCTCAAACATTACAGGCTATCGGCAATGTTCTTGGTTTCTCTCTGGAACTTGACAGTAAGTCTCTGATGCTGAAGACATGAAAACATGCATGAACATGTAGAACATCCACGAACATGGAGAAATCAAGCTAGTACTCACCTGGAAAGCTCATCCCTGGTGACGATGTGTATGGATACTACCTGAGAAAAAAAGCAATCATAAAGTCTTACCAAGATGTGAGTCATGGAAGCTACATCAACTAGGCTGGCAAGACATACATACTGCCCCAATAATAGTATGAACAAGATGAGAGTAATTAACTACCTTCTTATTAGATTTAAAGTCTGCTTCGCAAGATGAAACCACATATGGTACTATTATCATGTCTAAGAAACCATGGCTAGACATTTAAAGGTCATAGAGGAGAGCCTGTTACTATCATCCTGATAAATCAATTCCTAATAACTTATCATTGTATCCATATATTAGTGCATCTCTCACCTCACATCAGATAATCTTCTTCTACAGCATGCAGCACTTAATGGAGACCCACAACTACTCAAGGTGAAGATAAGAGACTATGGAATGTTCAGCCCTAAACAGGAATTTTATACCACATGCTCTCTTCCCAAGGCTCAGGGATCGCTATGGAAGGGGAGACAACTATACGACCATAGCCAGAAAATGACTACAAGAAAACAGTGTTCTCTGAACACAGAGGGGCAGCTGCACATATGAACTCACAGTGACTGTGACAGCATTCATAGAAACTGTGCAAGTTCAAGCCAGACAAAATTTCAGCCTGCTGAGTGCAGGTGGGCACGAAGTCTCAGCTCAAGCTAAGAAGCAGTTAGCTTCTAGGAGAAGGGAAATCAGTTTTATTTAAGGACAATGTCATCCCAGAGGTAACTACATTCTAGTGGAGGGCCATGAGAGTATGTAGACAGCAAAAATTGGACATTCCAAGCATAAAAACAAAACAACAAGGAAATAAAGTTGGGTGGCTATGGCAGGGGGTCTGGCCCGAGTTAGGGGACAGGATGAATATCATCAGAATGGACTTACAATATTATCAAAAAACAATTTTTAAAAGTAAAAATACATATCATAGCTTCCATATGTATGACAGATAGTTAATATGTTGTTAATGTTGATAAAAGTCTCTAGTGTGGCTATATGGAATAGTTTCATTATTGCTAACATTAAGTGAAAGTAAAATTGGATAATTTGGCAAATTTTCTCAATTAAAAAAAGCATTAAATTTTCTTTAATCTTAGACAATAAAGATAAATTCATAAATTGTGAATAAAGAATTAAGATGATCTCACCTTTAAGGAATTAACAAAATGTGAATTTTTCAAGTTTACAAAATCTATAACTTGTATCATGGAACATACCTGTACTTAAAAAATTATAGTCAAGTTATCATATAAAAGTTCTGCCAGGATTTTATTAGCATGCTTCTTTCATGAATTGTTAACTAAGGATAAGGTGAAAATGGAGGGATGATAATAAAGTAACTCTAATATACTGAGATTGAAAATCAACAGTCAATTAGATGAAGCATGTCCTCAGAAGCAACATGTGATTAGGAAAATTACAATCTGCTAAACTTTCGGTGATGTGTATGTTCCCATAGTGGCGTGGTCTACTGGAAAGAGCTTGCTCCTGCTACTTGGGGTTTTCAACACATCTCCAGCCATGGATCAATCGTGGCAGGTACTCTGGGGACCTCTCTGGGTACCTGAAGTCTAGTGGACGTATAAAGCAGGCCATGTGTTCTTTGGCTGGCTTCTGGCACCCATTCAAAAACATTGTCAAGAAGAGCTCCTCCCTCTCAGACGTGCAGGAGGGTGGTCATAACCTATGTTAGGTCTCCTTTTGACAACTGACACAAGGGATTGAATCTCACAAGTTGCCCACAATGCAGAGACTTACCCTTTCTGGCTTACAGTTTTTCTAATGTCCCAAAGTCTGTTGCATGTAGTTCTTTCAAAACTTCTTCATTGTCCAAAACCAAAGAACTGCCAAATACGCACTAAAGAAAAATGGTCAAGAGACTGCACTCATCCTGCTGAGATGGAGTCCTCTCAAATGTTTCTTATCATCTGTGATCATAAGCAAGATACTCAATACTCAATACTCGCCCTTCTGCAGCTTACTTTCTCCTTTTGGAAATGGAGATTATATTTATAACTTCTTCATTAAGATATTTGAGGAGAGAAGCAGGACATAAAAGCATATGAGCAGGCATACAAGAAGCAGAGTGCAGACCCCTGCCTGATGTGCTACATCATTTGTCTTCATCTCAATTTATAATCACAGACAAAAAGCTACAATAAGGTATTTTGTAAGCAATCATTCTGTAATGGTACAGATTTCAGTACAGCAATACCCCTTCATCAGATAGATAAATAGCTCAAATAGCTCCAATATGAAGGCTGGAGAGATGATATGATTTGACTCTAGAGATAACACATAGAGGTATCATATTGCGATTTTAAAAATCATCAATTTCCCCCTTCTTTTGAGATAAAAAATAAAAATAAAAAAAAAATAATAAAGTTGCAGAGACCATGTCTGAAAAGTGGATTTTAAATGTGTCCCAGTAAACACCCAGGCACTCTCAAGTAGTCAGACTGATAGCAAAACAAGATTGCAGCCGGCGGACTCTACCTTTCTTAATTATAAAATACAATTTCCGTTCTGAGCCTTCCAAGCCAAGGTTTACAGAAGCTAAGGGAATGACTCTGGTTCCGCGGCTGATTACATCAGCAGTGCCACATTCTCAGGTCCTCTCCAACCGGCTGCCGATGATAATTACTTAGGAAGTGTTTGATCTCAATGATGAATACGTGATTAGTTTTTCATGAAATCAGTCAACCACACGGCACAGCGCCACTCATGTGAGACCTTGTTGATTTAGCTGTTAGAAAGCACACATCTCCCTCGGTTCAGATGTGGGACATCGGTCTTTGGGGAAAAGAGGGTGGGAAAAGGGCAAGTTGATGGGTAATGATATTGCAGAGGTGGACGGTGAAGCCTGCTTCATTTCCCTCCCAAGCATACCCTCATACTGCCAATCTACTGCATGACTCCGGATTCCATTTCACTGGCAGATTTGTTTCTTCAAATGGTGGGGGGGGGGGGGGGGGGAAGAAAGAAAGAAAGAAAACCGAACTACAGAGTTTCATGACCCTGTTGTTATCTTTCAACCCCGTAGAGGGTATTGCCTTGATGAATAATATTTTATATGTGAAATGTTTATGTGATTTTTCAAGAGCGGCAACCCTGCTACCGCTTAACTTTGATGCATTGTGATCACCGGTTCTCGCCTGTAAAGTACTTTTACAGGCCCCTCCCATAAATTGACTTAAGAGTTAGAAATGGAACGTTCCACACAACTCGGGTGTTTGATGAAAATTGTTTAGGGGAGTATTTTATGTCTGGTTTACACGCACACACACACACACACACACACACACACACACACACATAAACACGCATACACACACAAGCACTCACACACACTGTACGAGTCAGTATATTTTTCATTTTCTTACACAGCATGTAATCCTGGTCAGAGATTAGTTAGAAGGATCCAGTTGTTCATCTCTAAGCTGTACTCATTCATTTAAAGAAGTATTAAGCCGTGCACTCCAAAAGAACCAGGAAATCAACTCTGTAAAATGCCCGATCCTTCTGACTCAGCAGGCCCTAAAGTAAATAATTCTCTAGATTATTTCTGAGAAAACAATGTATGAAAAAGATTTTTCATATACTCATCTTCATTTTCATAATTTAAAAACAGTTTTGAAGAGAGAGCATATCTACACACACACACACACACACACACGCACGCACACACACACACACACACACACACACACACACATGCTATTTTGTTTGAAACAACATTCTCATAAACAATGCTATAACATTTCAGTCAAAATAACTTAGAAAATTATGTTCAATTCTTTGTTGTTTAAGAGAGTGGAGATGAGGCTTGAGAGATGGCTCATCAGTTAAGAACACTTGATGCTCTTCCAGCTCCAAGAGATCTTATACCTCTAGTCTCTAAGGGCAACTGAACTCATGACCACATAACCCCATGCAAGCATACACATTTCCACATAATCTTAAAATAATTAAAATAAGTATTTTAAAGTAGAGATTAAGTAGTCTTGTGTGAATATTTAAAATCTATATTGTAAACTGAGATAGTCATTTTTGAAGAGAATTTCTTGGAAGTATTAATACTTTGGAGTGGATTGTACCAACAATTTATTATGAAGGGCTGTTTTTTTACACTGTTTTTTATCTTTAGCACTGCCCTGGTCTCTGCCCACTAAAAGCCAGTAGCACAGCTCTGTGCTCTCTGGATCCAGTCTCAACAATTATAAATGCCTCTAGGCATTGCCAAATGTAGTTTGGATTCAAAGTTATCCTGCATAAGAACTGTTGTTTGGGGGAAAGGCTGGAAGAAGCTGAACAAGAGGGCCAACAGTCTCGACTAACCCACATCCCTGAGATCTCTCAGACACTGAGTTACCAAGCAGGCAACATACACCAGCTGATATGAGGCCCCTGACACATATACAGCAGAGGACTGCCTGGTCTAACCTCTGTGAGAGAAATGGCCTAACCCTTGAAAGACTTGAGATCCCAGGGAGTTGGAGAGGCCTGGCGGGGTTGTGGGGCAGAGGGTATGGAGTCGGGGATGCAGAGTGGGGGGTCAGGGGTGGGGATATCCTTTTTGAGACAGGGTGGAGGAGGAATGGGATTAGGAACTGTAGGAGGGCAGATGAGGAGGTGGATAATGACTGCTATAAAATAAAATAAAAGTAATTTTAAAAAATGTTTGGGGCACCAGACTTGAGAGAGATGGACCAGAGACAATCATAGTAAATATCTTGACTTTCTATACCAAGTAAAACCTTATTTATCACTTGAAGTAGAGCATTAAGAATTCTTCAGACTTGTGTCATTTCTTCAGCAGAAATTCTGTGAGATATCCAAAAATGATAAGGAGCCCTACTAGTTCCATAGACCAAGAACATATACCAAATTATATGCCAATACCAGTGCCTGGTTACTACCCCAGCTCTTCACTTCTACTATGACAGCTGTTCATCTGCAACTTCACGTTTTGAATAAATGTAAGCAGAAAGGATAACTTCAGAAAGTGTTAAGAGCTAAAAGAGCAGATGGTTCATTTTGATGACATGTCTTTAGTAAGTGTGATAAATGTTAATATTAAAGGAGGTCATTTCGTTGGTATAAATTGTCTAGACATATTCATTGTGCCATGGGAAAAGATGATTTTACAACAGTGAATAACTGATAGCAGAAGCAAAACCTCCATTGTGGCTGAGGCAGGACTACCCCGTTACTGTTAATTTTCATTGACTAATTTAACTATTATATCATTGTTCTTTTCCAAATGGAATAGTCAAGCTGAAATTGCAAATAAGGCTATTGAATAGCATGATTTTCTTTTTTATTATTTAGAGCTACAAATAGGTTACAGTACCAACAAAATTGTCCTAATTTAAAAACAAAACAAAACAAAACAAAACCCAAGTGCCACTCTATTTTCATACTAAATTCTAGAACATAGCAGGTCTATCTTACCATTGTAGTTTCAAACATTTCACTAGATTGTCAAAAATACTTAGATTTGGATTTTGTCCTCCTCTTCCAGCAGCACATAGCCTTAAAATGAATTTATAATACTTAGTATTTTAAAATATAAAATTAAACTGAAAAATAGGTTGTTACCAATGCCAAAGGTCTAGTTCGCATGCCAATGCAACTACTTAGTGCTACTGAAAATGGTGTTGACCTCCATTGACTTGCAATTTGTTCAAATAGTCTACCAAGTATTCTTCAAGGTCTTTAAATCCATCTATTGGCTGGTTTAGTGAAATCTTTAATGATGGGTGTCTTAGGATTTTACAGACACCATGACCAAGGCAACTCTCATAAAGGACATTTAATTGGAGTTGGCTTACAGGTTTAGAGGCTCAGTACAGTATCATCAAGGCAGGAATATGGCAGCATCTAGGCAGGCATGGTACAGGAGGAGCTGAGAGTTCTATGTCTTCATCTGAAGACTGCTAGCAGAATACTGACTTCCAGGCAGCTAGAATGAGAGTCTTATAACCCACACCCACCGTAACACACCTACTCCAACAGGGCCACACTTTCTCATCCTGACACTCCCTGAGTTGAGCATATACAGACCATCATAATGGGTAAAATACATAATATGGAATATGACAAGTAGAGCCATAAACTTTTTATACATGTCACCTTATTTATTCTTTAAAAAAAAAACAGTAAGGTTAGAGAAATGGTGTGGCTACTAGGAGCACTTCCTGACCTTGGAAAGGACCTGGGTTTGATTCCCAACAACCACAAGGAGACTCACAGCCATCTGGAACACCATTTCCAGTGGATCTATGACCTTCTTTTTGCCTCCATGTACACTAAGCATGGATGTAGTTCATACACATATACACTTACACTCATACAAAATAAATATTGTTTTAAACAGCCAATGAGAAAAGAGCCTCATTGTTATTCCTTGAAGAATCTTCAGTGAAGACAGATTAATACTTCCCTTGACACATATGCTAGAAAAGCAGCAGAGTTTTGCTAGTAACAAGCTCATATATTTCTTAATGGGTGTTTTATGATAGTGCATATATTCTTTCTTGCCATATCTGTAAAACAGGCGTTACAAAATTAAATAGGTATTCTTAGGTGAGCTGAAGATGCCTTCACAAAGATCTGGCTTGATACAATGTCAAGCCCAGGTACATAACTAAAAGTCCATTAATCTACAATCTGTAAACACATATGCATTCCTGTCACTATTCTGAGTAGAAGAGGTGATTCCATTTTGATCACACACCCAGACTTTCCCCATAGCTTCTGCTTAGGACTACAGTTAAGAGCATTTCCTTTGGTGTTGGTTCCCATTTAGGTGATCTCCTCTTGCCTGAAAATACAGCAAAGATGGCCTGCCTACAAAGAAAAAAAGCTGCTGCCTTAACCTTAGCCTCATCAGCCAGTTGGATTGATTTAACTGCTGGCAAAGAATTAAAGCATGTTAATAAGAAGAAGCAAGCAGAGGAGAGTGGAGGAGCATGGCATACTTTATCCTGTGGTGGATGGTGATCCTTTGCTGGAGACTTATTATGCATACAGTGCAATTCTAATGTCTAAGCTGGTTCATCGCAGCCAATGGCAAATCTCAATGAACTGGTACATTTTAATTAACATCAACAAAAATAATAGAAGTCCACAAAGTCTTGTGATATCTGCACTGTCTCAGAAATGAAGGCTTGCAGCATACTTGCACTATGACCATTCACGTGTCAGGAGGGGTCAGTATTAAACTAAATGCCCATTTTGCATCACACATGTTGAAAATGCAACTCAAGTGCTTTGGAATGATGGATGGATTCATTGCTTAGGGTAAGGAGACAGCAGCTTGGGGCTCCATGACTGGAGGGCTAAGGCTATTTTTTGCCACAAGGTGCTTTCCCTGGGGCATTGTCGATCATTTCTGCATAAGGAGTTGCCTTGGGTGTCAGGCTAATAGGGCTAACACCTCACACAGGGTTCCCATGATAGTATATTGTAAGTGACTAGAGATAGATTTATTAATAGAAACATTACAAGAGCCACTCAGTCACATCTGTTTAGGAAACAATAAAAATTGTGTTGGTAATAAGTTGGGCTCTCTGATCAAAACCAGGGAGAGAAAATTCTTTCTTTACATAAGAGTGAAAATCAGGTTTTCTGTATCTACAATACCATGCAGAGTTGGTGACCTTTCGATAGGAATTTGACATGTTTATAGCCTAAGGGATGAACACAGACCTCTAAATCAAGCTTGGGTGTGAGATATAAGAATTGCCTAGGTATCTAAAACACAAAACACAATAAATGTACATTAAGCATCTGCCTGAATAAGGGATGATCTACCTCGGACACTACTTCTGACTGTGACAAAAACACAGCCTAAAATTGCAGTCATAAAATAGTTCTCACATAATGAAATGATGGAAGGACTCTGCCCCCACTGTGCAAGGGTGGCAGAGACAGAATCAGTAGATCAAAGAGAAGTCAAAACCAGAAAGAATCAGATTTCCTAGACCCATAAAAGGTAGAGTGGTAAATAAGAATAACATCATCCATTTACAATAAATATCTCCTTGTTTTAAAACCCAGGAAACCAAAGTAATAGACTTTGAATTAACTGTTTCAGGTTATCTATTTTTTCTCTTCATTTAATAACATCTAGTTATAGTTATCCTTGAATTATATACATATATATATATATATATATTTAATATTGAAGTAATGATGTCTTCAATTATTTTTTCAAAGTGATAAAAACCTACACTTTCAAACTAGTTCAACCAAATTGACTTGACAATGTACCCAGAACTATGGTGGATATGATTCCATAGTCAGTGATTTTTATTTTTGTTGAGATGGCTCTAATGCAAGCAATTGAAAAAATGAAATTCTACCTCATGTAGAATTTGCTAAAATGGAAGTACATCTTCTTTACTTTCATAACCTAACTAGACATTAACTATGGCCATAAAATAGCTTAATATAAATATTAACTTATTAATAACCAGATTATTAATAGGTAATCACTACTCAAAGTGCTGTGCTTTGGGTAGAAACATTGTGTTTGCTCTAAGAAGACTTACTGGTATTTTTTCTACTTCAAAGATTAGTACATGGCTACTGCATTGAACTAACAGAATGAAAGAATTCCCATACTGTTTATTGTTAGTCTTCTTTTAGAGGAAATTTAAATGATGGAACACTTCAAAATTCATTTACTGTTAGAGGAAACTGGACTCATCTGTCCATATGTTCTAGAGTTTCAATCAACTCTAGTCTTAGCAGTATGTACTAAGCCAAGTTTTTTTAAATGAAACAAAAGTTTTAACACATTCGGGGTTAGAATAAAAGTTTTGTATAAGTTGGTATCTACTATTCTAGTTGCAGTGATCACAGGGGTAGAAGCTAGGTACCACATTCAAAGGGTAGTACATAGGTAGACTCTCCAGCTCACTAACCTGCTAACACGTCTTCCCAGCTCTACCTGTACATGTTAAGTCTTCCAACTTTCAATGACATACATATACATATATATATATATATATATATATATATATATATATATATATATATATATATATACTTTTAGGCATGCTTATATTCAGAATAATTTTATCAATTAATAAATAAAAAACATTCAATAGATTTTCAGTTTCATTGTAAGACCCAATATTGACCAATTAACCCAATATGATGTGACCTAAATATCATTCATTCACTCACTCATTTGTTTACCCCTTCATTCATTCGCTTATTCAGCAAATATTTGTTGAAAACTATACCAGAACGTTGGCTGTAGTCTAAGTGCTAGATATGTGTACTGATTAAGACAAGCAAATCTCTGTGGTCACTGGGGCTCCTGTCTAACAAGGATGACAGGCATGTTTACTGCCCGAATCTTTCAAAAGATGTGAATTAATAATATATACTTTGTGCTGTTGACAATGACAGATGAAATTATGATCAAGGTAAGAAAGACAAGCGATTTCTATGTAGGTGCATTGGTTTGGTGAGAAAGGGGATAGTTACGGTATGTGTACATTCATCTGGTTCTCAATTGTACATCCTTTATACTTTATTATAACAACCTGTACGGAGTTAAGCATTGGAAGCTTTAGAATGTGTGTGCGTGCATACTCACAAACATGGGCACACATGTCCAAAATGCTGAATAGGTTGATTACAGACTTGCTAGGCATGTAGTTCAAGACGAATGCAGTCAGCACACACAAAAAGAGAACAAATATATGTAAATTTTTAAAATGAACTGTCAGGAGGAACTGTGGAATAACGAGAGACTGTTAGAAGAAGGCAGAGAAAGAGTGAAATCCAAGGCAAAGGACCTGCATGACAAAGCTTGGGCAAGGAAGGCAGTGAGGACCCTTAAGGACGCTGGGAGCTGTCTTCAATGGAATAGACAAGTTTTGTTTAAAGCAAGTTCTTTTAAGAGATTCTGACTCCTCCCACGACAAATAATATGTTGATGTTGGTGCTAGGTATTTCTATGTAACACACATATATAACGTCTTGCTTGAATTTATTCATAGCTTTTTTTAATATTTGGGTTTTTGTTTGAATCATTACATGTGTCCTTTTGCCTACAAAATTGGGCGATGTTTTTATTTGTGAGTGCATTACAATACAGTGACTTTTTTATTTCACAAAAGTAAAAGAATTAGAGCTCTGTCACTACATTTATACTACCTTCAGGAAACGGTTTACAAGAATTCTTCATTTAACAGGTAATAAAAGGCAGCACAGAGGTGGATCCCTTGATACCAGGAAAGCTTTTGCAAGATTAACTGGGATTATCATCAATAGGCCCATGGGGTGTTTGGATTTGAATTAAATATAGAAATCTTATTAACAGAATTTACATTCCTCCCTTCACCTTAATCTAATTTTGCTGGCCTCTAATATACAACAGATCAGCAGAGGGGAGCATGGCTTATCACCCGTCTTTCTCACTCTAATCGGAAGGCACTGGTCAATGCGGAGGAAGATAGATGCATGAATTTTAAACTGGTCACTGTTTTCATCATTTTCTAATACAAATCAACATTTTATTCATGAAAACTTTAAATATTATATGACTAGCAAAATAGTTTATACCTTACAATTTATTCTGAAATAGAAAGTTTGGTGGTTTTTTTTTTTTTTTTTTTGGCTCCTTATAATTATTGTCCTTCAGCTAGCTGTCTATGCTCTGTCTCCCCCAAGACCAAAGATAGCAGTTTCATCCCCTAAGAGGAAGAATTTAGCTGCACCCTCTACACACAAGGTTTTAACCCCAAGGAATTGCATGAATGATGATAATTCTAGGCCTTGACATTGGCAATGGGCTCTGTCAGAAAGACAGAAGGGCTTTGAAGTGTTTCACTTTCCCCCACAGGAAGCCACTTTCACTGTCATTTGGAGGGGCCAGGATAGAGAAGATGAGACCCCAAGGTGAAATATATTATAGGAACAAACTATGTTGAGACCTTCTCAGTGATCCATACTCAAATTGTCACTAGAAATCCTTCACTTTCATCTAAATGACTATGAAAATGAAATAGTTGAAGTTGGGGGAAGAAGGCCGAGTTGTCAAGCTGTTATGTTCCCCTTCATATGTTTAAGTCCCACAGTTCAATACATGGACATTGGTGGTCTCCAAGTTAATGGATAATGCAATCGAATAACCTTGTTATAGAGACCAATTCATAAAACATTTTTATACAGAATTTTACATTTCAAAAGTTGCTATAGGAGCAAATTATCCAGGATCTTGAGAAGTTAAATGGAAGATAATGTGTCTTGTCCTCTAAGCAAGAGGACAGTCTTTTGTACTCTGATACTTTATGGTAGGCACACATATAGTATCCCTTTTCCTCAGTGTGTGAAACTCTAAGTTCACATGTGCATTAATAGAGCAGGGAGTCTGTCCAATACACAAGAACCATATGCCCAGACTCCTTGGGGAGGATAGCAAGCAATGTCTGCTATTGGTGCAAAATGTGAAAGCCTTTGTGATTATAATGATAATTAATATCATTAAAATGAGAAGGCCTAAGAATTCTAAGAGTAGCAGTCTACAAACATCAGTTTTCTAATAGGCTAACACAGAAAGTACAATGCCAAGGAAAAATGTGCTCCAACAAGTTGCTAAGGCAATTTCATCGTATTATGATATTGTAGAGTATTATGCTGCTAGCCAAGAGAAATATGATGCATGATATATATAAGTCACACCTCCAATTTGAAATGCAGAGATACCACGTAAAAGTTAAAAAATGGATATTTTATTATAGGTATTATTATATATTTTAGTTATTTTTATTGTTTGAAATATTTATGTATACATATAGTTTTTTTTTTATTAAATCATCCTTATTCCTGCCCTCACAAACCCTGCCCTGTTCTTCCCACAACTATTCTCTTCTAATCCCATCTGCTCTCTTTGTAAAACCCACCATGTCCACTTGGTGCTGCCAGTCTGTGCATGGGGGTAGCACACCTGCTGGAGCATGCATCCCTAAAGGAAACTGGCTCCTCTCTCCCAGCAATCAGCAGCACCCAACTGCTCCACAGCTAAAGGACAGGGTCTTTGTGACATGTCTCCTCTCCCGTTCATGCTAGGATTCTTGTCATCAACTGGAAAAGGGAAAGAAAACAAACAAAGAAACAAAGAAAGAATGTTTCTCTGATAAGGTGATGAGGTGAATCCATCTATGGCTATAAAGATAAGTACTCAGAAAGTGTTTAATACTAGGTACATTTAGCAGAATAATCATAATGGGTTCTCCCGTAGGGCTTATGATCTATGAAGCTACAGTTTCTTAGTTCCATCATCCCTGACATGAGTTCTGCCTTATGTAGCAACACTTAAATCCTTTCAGAAAGTACATAGTTGCTTCCATAACATCTATACCACTAATACATGTCTTCTCGTCCACTCTCAAGTATAGCATTCATGGTCCACAGATAGTTTAGATTCACGACTGATTTACTCCCCCAGTAGCATGCACAGAACCTCGCCCAGCACCGTGAAGGCTACCAAGAAGGAATGAAGTATCTAGGTCAATACAAATCTCTACTGTCTATGATTCAAGCATTTGGTATATTTAGAAACAGGGACTTATAATGAAGTCATAGAGGATAACCAAGAGCATTGACACTGGACTGTCATGTTTCGATGTCTATGGTTCCTCACTGACTAAAAAACTTTACATGTGCACCTAGCGCTGGGCTTTTTATTTGACACTGAATGCTGCCTCAGAGAAGCAGTGTCTCCTGGTCACAAGATCGCTCCGTGCAAACTCTTTTTGCTTTTGTATAAATCATTTTAAGAAGCTTCTGCAGCAGGAGGTTTCTCCAAAGATCTTTCGTGTTAGCGGTCCATTATGCCCTCCTCTGCTCTGTTCTCCCACATCTCTCTCTACTTAACACATCTGGCCTCATAGCTCCTCATTCATATCATTTGTATTCGCTCTCATCTACCTTAAGTCCCCCAAGTGGAGCTTACTCCTTTCTTTAGTCTATGGGTGCATATGCATCTCAATATTCTTTTTTTTTAAGATTTTACTTATTTATAATATGTAAGTACATTGTAGCAGCTGTCTTCAGACACACCAGAAGAGAGCATCAGATCTCATTATGGATGGTTGTGAGCCACCATGTGGTTGCTGGGATTTGAACTCAGGATTGTCAGAAGAGCTGTCAGCGCTCTTAACCACTGAGCCATCTCTCCAGTCCGCATCTCGGTATTCAAAGCTATCCTCCACATATCAAGAATATGTGGCACTTGCCTAATGGGTCTAGGTTGCTTAACTCAAAGTAATTATTTCCAGCCCCATCTATTTACCTTCAAATTTCATATTTTTTTCTTTTCTGCTAAACAATAATACATCATGTACAGGTACAACATTCTTTTTGACTGTATTTGTTGATGAACATCTAGGCAGTTCCCTAGATGTTCTGAATAGAATAGAACAGAAATGAACACGGATAAATGAGTATCCCTATAGCAGGCTATGCACAGGAGCAGTATTTCTAGATCAGCCTGTAGATCTGCTTTAGCATTTTGAAGAAGCTGACATGGGTTTCCGTAATGGCTTCACCAGTTTACACTCCCGCCAAGGGTGCATTAGTGCCCCCTCCGTCCCCCACGATCACACTAGCATTTGTAGTACCTTAGTTTGTGGAGTATTTGGTTGGTTGGTTGGTGGCTTGTTCGGTTTGGTTTGACTTTTGGTCTTAGCCATTCTGACTTGAGCAAAATGAAAACTCAAAGTAGATTTGATTTGCATTTTATGGGTGCTAAAGACGTTGAACATTGCAAAATATATTTCTAGATCATTTGTGCATCTTCTTTTAAGAACTGTAATTCTATTCCAACTTTTTAAATTGGTGGTTTACATTATTAGTGTTGAGATTTTAGTTCCTTGCACACTCTACACACTGGCCTTCTGTCAGATGTAGAGCAAGTGAACAATTCTTCCCATTCTGCACTGTGCACACTCACTCAGCTGGCACTGGCACTGCCCGTTACTGTTCTAAAACACTAACATCATGAGGTCCCGTTTGTCAGTTGTTGGGAGCAATTCCTATTTCAGGAGCCTGATTCAGAAAGTGCTTTCCTATACATACAAGTTAAGATATATTTCCTACTTCGTTTTCTATCACATTCGGTAATGCGATCTGAAATTCCTTGATCCTCTTGGAGTTGAGATTTGTTGAGGGTGAGAGATAAGCATACTCATTATATGTGTAGCCACCCAATTTGACCAGCATTATTTGTTAAAGGTGCTATTTTTTCTCATGTTCAATTTGGGGCTCTGTCAAGGATTAAATTGCTGCAGAGTGTAGACTTACATTGGGATCCTCAATTCTATGCTATTAATAAATGTGTGCATTTATACAGTTCTATGTTTTAGTATGGCTCTTTAATATAACTTGAAATCAGGAACAGTAATCTCTCCAACCATATTTTTATCATTTGGGGTTGTTTGAGCTAACCTGGGTCTTTTGTGTTCCATATAGATTTTAAAACTTTTTTTTCTACTTCTGTAAAAATCTGCATTGGGTATTTATTTATTTATTTATTTACACTCAAGATTTTATTTGCCCCACCCCCATCCACCCTACGACTGTTCCACTTCCAATACCTCCTCCCTGGCCCCTGTCTTGATGAGGATGTCCCCACCACCCACCTCCACCCCACCTGACCTCTATACTCCCTGGGGCCTCCAGTCTCTTGAGGGTTAGGTGCATCATCTCTGAGTGAACACAGACCCGGAAGTCCTCTGCTGTATACNTGTTAGGGGCCTCATATCAGCTGGTATATGCTGCCTGGTTGGTGATCCAGTGTCTGAGAGATCTCTGAGGTGGGGGGGGGCAGGTTAATTGAGACTGCTGGTCTGCCTACAGGGTCACCCTTCTCCTCAGCTTCTTTCAGCCTTTCCCTAATTCAACCACAGGAGTCAGCTGCTTCTGTAGATTGATTGGGTGTAAATATCTGCATCTGATTCTTTCAGCTGCTTGCTGGGTCTTTCAGAGTGTGGTCATGCTAGGTCCCTTTTTGTAAGTGCTACATAGCCTCAATAATAGTGTCAGGCCTTGGGACCTTCCCTTGATTTTAATGTGGGTCTCATTAACTCTTAGATTGCCCCTGTAGTGTGAGCACTTTCTCAGTCTTAACCCTCCCAATATATATGAATAATCTGTGCAGTAAATCCCATCCTCTGAGGTCCTCTTCAGTTCCCATCATCTGCTGAGGTCCTCTTCAGTTCCCATCTGCTGAGGTCCTCTTCAGTTCCCATCTGCTGAGGTCCTCTTCAGTTCCCATCTTCTGAGGTCCTCTTCAGTTCCCATCATCTGCTGAGGTCCTCTTCAGTTCCCATCTTCTGAGGTCCTCTTCAGTTCCCATCATCTGCTGAGGTCCTCTTCAGTTCCCATCTGCTGAAGTCCTCTTCAGTTCCTTTTTTCAGAATCCTAACATTTTCACTGTGCAAGACTTTCACATTTCTGGTTAGACTTATTCCAGGATATTTGTTGTTTTGAAGATAGATTGTTTCCTTGATTTTCTCAGTATGTGTTGTTGGTATGTAAAAAGTCTACTGATCCTCTGTGATAAGTTGTAGCTTGTCCATTTGCTGATGGTGTTTATCAGCCAAAGGTGATTTCTGGTGCATTCTCTAGTCTTTTATGTATAGAATCCTATCATCTACAAAGGTGGAGACTGATTTTTTCTTTACTTATATCCTTTTATCTTTTTTTCTTGTCTTATTTCTTTAGGTAAGACTTCAAACTATATAGGAGAGGAACATGGAGAATTGACATATTTCCCTTGTTTCGAATTTTAGCAGAAATTCTTTGAGGTTTTTTTTCTTTTCAATTTAGAATGTTGTTGGCTGTGGGTTAGTAAATATTTCCTTATTATGTTGATATATGTCCCTTATATCCCTAGACTCTCCAGAACTTTTATTATGGAGAGATGTTAGATTTTATCAAAGGCATTTTCTTCATGTAATGAGAACATCATGTGATTTTTGTCCCTAAGTGTATTCATGTGATAGATGACAATTTTTTATGTTTGCACATTGAACCATCTGAATCTCTGAGGTGATGTTGCCTTGATTGTAGTGATTAGATGTGTTTTTGAATTCTGTTTACAAGCATTTAATTGAGAATTTGGCATCTATGTTCATCAGGAGGACTGGTGTATGATTTCACCTCATATCTTCTCTTTATCTGTTAGGTGTCAATGTAATGCTGGCACCATGAAAATAATTTGGAAGCATTTATTTTCTTTTCTCTTTCACAGAATATTTGAGAAACACTGATCTCGTTTTTTTCTTTAAAAGTTATTCTTTAAAGGCTGCTCTTATTTAAGTCTGTTGCTTGTGGTGTAACTATTTAAATTTTTGTCTTTTATTGGCTTAGCTTTATTTGTTTGCATTCTGCTGATATTTTTATGCAGCACTTAGAACCTGAAACTTCCCTTTAAGGATCTGCTAGCTGCATTGTATCGAAAGATTTTGGTATGTTGTGTGTTCATTTTCATCCAATTATAGGAAATTTTAATTTATAGAAAAAGTCACTTATTTATTCATTCATGCAATACTGCCGGTCAGTCTCTAGGATTATGCATTTTCTGTGATTTCTGTTGCTGTTGATATTTATTTTATTCCGTTATGATCAGCTAAGTTACAAGGAATTATTTCAGTTTCCTTAAATTTTTTGAGAAATGCTTCATGACCCAATATGTAGCTTATTGTACTGAAGGCCCCAAGGGATGCTTAGAAGAGTGTGTACTCTCTACACATGGATGGAATGCTCTGTATATATGTGCGATGGTTTGTATGTTCTTGCCACAGAGAATCACACTATTAGGAGGTTTAGCCTTGTTGGAGTAGGTGTGTCACTGTGAGCATGGGCTTTAAGAGCATCACCCTAGCTGCCTGGAAGTCAGTTTTCCACTAGCAGCCTTCAGATTAAGATGTAAAATTCTCATCTCTACCTGCACCATGACTGCCTGGATGCTACCATGTCCCCACCTTAATGATAATGGACTGAACCTCTGAACCTGTAAGCCAGCCTGAATTAAGTATTGTCTTTATATAAAACTTGCCTTGGTCATCATGTCTGTTCACAGCAATGAAACGCTAACTAAGACAATATGCTACATCCATTTGACCTGTGATGTCATTTAGCTATATTATTTCTCAGTTTGTATTTTTATCTGGATGATCTGTTCATTGGTGAAAGTAGAGTTCTGAAGTCACTTATTCTTAATAGGAGAGGTTAATCTGTTGGCAAACAACTAGAAGTACTTGTTTTATGAAGTTGGGTACACCTAAGTTTAGCACATACACATTGAGAATTGTAATGTCTTCTTGATGTGTTTGTTACATTAATCTATATGAAGCCTTTAATCCATATCAACCTTCTTTTTGTCTTCTGATTATTTTTGGTATAAAGTCTGTTTTATCCGATATTGTCATAGCAAGTCTGTGTTCCATTTGTTTGGGCTATTCTTACCCACTCTTCCACTTTAAGGTGGCTTATTTTTAAATGTATTCTACTAGTCTGTGTCATTTGATTTCAAAGCCACTGATTTCAAAGTTATCATTGAAAGTTATTTTGATTTCTCTCAGTTTGCTGATTGTTTAATCACCTAACATTGTTGTTCTTCACTATCCCCTCTTAGATACCTTTATACATTTCTTCAGTATGAAGACTTTCTTGTCTCCTCTATAGGTCTAACATTGTGTCATGCACAATGAATCCAGTGTGTGACTAGCATGCAGTTAACCCATCCCTTCTCACATTCCTAATGTACACAATAGATAATGGATTACTACATTGACTTTCACTCAGATGTGGGCTGGACACAAAGACATACACTTTCTTTTCTTTGAAAGGGCAGTCCTGCTACTTTCTAGCTACAAATTTCCTAGCTGCCAAGAAAAAGCAAAAAAGCATAACTTACTGTATGATTCCCAGTATGCACAATTCAGAGTCTCAAAGAAAATTCAAACTAGTTGTGGCAAGGGAAAATTAGCCCTCCTCTAGTTCTACAACCTTGAACTTTCACAAGGTAAAATGTGAATGCAGAATGGTGTGCTGAGTGACAAAAAGTTTGTGTAGTGTTTTGCTGTAATTCATGAAGCATGATGACTCTATGTTGTAACTTTCTAGAAACCTAGAGTCCGTTATTTAACTTCATAACGTTTTCACATTTTAACCATGATTAAACACATATCATAATTCAGTGACTTGAAGCTTAAAAAGCAACTTCTAAGAAAAATTAGACTGGCCATATTGTTTCACTCTCCCCTATGAATTATCTCCTTCAAGTAATTTTTAAAAATTGTACACCATTTTTATTGTACATCTAAAATAATGAGCAACATGCTATGCAACTACAGGTATATCTTTAGAGCATAAAATGATGGAAATCCTCCAAGAACTTTGTGTAAAGAACACTTCTGTTTTAATAAACAAGAAAGAAATATATCAAAAAGTTCATTTAAATATAACTAATCCATACTACAACAACTCAATAACACAGCATTAAGTACCTTGGGTATCACTCTACCAGTAGTCAGGGTTTTAAGGCAGAGACATAGCTTGTTCTTCTGTGATACAAAGAGGGAATCTCATAGAGACTTCATTAGAAATATACTAAAATTCTTCTGCCATCTTATTTATTGTGTTAGAAAGTATTATTTAAAATAATATACATAAATTTCTAAATAAGCTGCATCAAGCATTTACTTCTTTAATGAGTTAATTGAAAGTAAAAACAAAAGGTAACCATCTCAAATTGGGACTTCACGTGCCATTAATATGGAATAGTTTTGTATTAATAATCTTCCCAATCACTCAGAAGGGACAATATTAGTATTAATATTAGTATTTTAATACAGCCCATGAATCCAGTGTGTGACTAGCATGCAGTTAATCCATCCCTTCTCACATTCCTAATACACACAATAGATAATGGATTACTACATTGACTCTCACTCATACATGGGCTGGACACAAAGACATACACTTTCTTTTCTTTAAAAGGGCTACTGATATCAAGCTGCTGTTAAATTCTCTAGAAGCCACAGCTAAAGTACCAAGAGTCTCTAAAGGCTAAATAAATTGCTAAAGCTGGAGGTATTGATTTCTAAAGAAATATTCCTATGACAGTGCTCTAAGAACTCACCACCTTTGTAATTGAAAGGGTTTTAGATCTTCCTAAAGAATAACACATAGAAGCTACTAAAGGTTGTCTTGTGGGACATGCATGTCCAGTAAACTGGGAAGACAAAAGACCATTTAGACTTTTAAGCTGACTCAACTCTATTCTTTCTATTTTCCCTAATGCTTCTCTTACTTCTTTTGAAATGACAAAAATTGTAATTAATTACTTTGAAATCCAATGTGGTGCTCTAATTATAGACCATCAACATTCATTGACAAAATTCAGTTGTGCATTGAAATATTTCTATAATATTTGCATGCTGAATACACAGATTGCAACTCATCTACATAGAGAAATTGCCACTCACTATGAGTAAATTGAATTTTTCTCAAATAAGAGGGATACATACAGTTGCAGGTTTTTGATTGGCAATAGTCTCACTTCTCTGTAGATGGTAATGGTCTAATAATGGATCTTGCAAACCATTATGAGCTACACCCCAGCTAGGGACCCATAATTTTTATTGTCATCCATTATCTGACCATTAGAGGCCACAAGTGTCCTCAGCATGAATGTGTGGCATTTTGCTAAGGAAAGGATGTGGAAAGTGTGGGGGCAGCAGGTTCCCCAGCATCAGAGGCATAGAAGCTCCAAAACTTCCTATTGAGATCATTTATTTTCTTTATTGTAAAATGTTTACACTGTATGCCTCTTGGATAAAGTTTTCCCATCTAGTCCTGTCATGAAACCAAACATATAATCCAGTACTGGTATGAAAAACACTATTGTTTCCTATTCATAATCAGTCCTGACACTATGAGGGTTTGCCATGGCCACTCAGGTTGGTTTAGAAAATAGTATTTTGTTTTGTCTTTTAAGCTTTCTTGAGGTATACATGATATGCAAAAATACACATATTTCATGCACATCTCAGTTAGGAAATCCACATATTTCCATGATAACCTTACTGGAATGAAGGTGCTACATGTATCCATGTACACATCACCTCTGTAATTTGTATTGTAGACGTCTGTAAGTTGGTATATCATGTGTTTTTCTAAAAGCAATGCAAACTCTCCTCTCTTGTCACATTTTAAAGTGCACATTTGACTTCTAACAAACCCTATGCAGCTCAGAAGGGCTCTAAAAGTTACCCTGCATAACACAGAATTAATATGCATTAAGAAGAGATCCTAATTCCTGCTGCCTCCATTGCCTGGGTCCTACCAACCTAATCTCTGCTTCTCTGGATTTAGTGATTTTAGTACCTCTTAGGAGATAAATCACAAAGTGCTTACACTTCGATGGCTGGACTGTTTCTCTCAGAATAAAGCCCTGGGCTCATGCATGTTATTAACATGGCAGTATTTATGTCTTCCTTAAAGACTGAATGTTGTCCTATTGTAAGGCTATACCATGTCAACATTACTCCTTCATACCTTTTTGGGCATTTAAACTGTTTCCATATCTTAGCTATTGTGAATGACACTGCAATCATGATGTAAGTGATAATCCTCTTTGAAATACAAACTTTAATTTCCTTGGATGTATACTTAGAAGTGGAGTAGCTGAGCCATGTGGTATCATTATTTTTATAGAGAAACTTTCATACTACTGTCAATAGCAGACACCCCATTCAGCATTCTGACTGTTAGTGTATGACAATTCTGATGTCCTTTATGAACCTGTTAAATCTTCATATATTTTATTTGGTTTGTTGATTTTTATAAACATGATTATATCTGATATGGTTTTTATTTGCATTTCTTTGAAAATTCACAGTGTTGAATTCTTTTTCTGATAAAAGTTGGCTATTTGTGTGTGTTCTTTAGAAATGTCTGGCTGGCATCACTATAGCCACTTTGGAAGCTATTCTACTGGTTTTGTCAGCAAGGGTTTTTCTACTCCAACCATCTCACCAGCATAATTCATTTGAATTATATTATCTCTTTGGTCACTGTTACACCATCCAGTTAACTTCTTTCCCCAATCTTATTTAATGAAAAAGAAGCAAAATTTAAGTTGCTGAGATATTTGTTATGGCAAGGTGATCACATTTATTATCTAGAGAATTGGGAGAGCAAGGTGTCAGCTTTCTTGAGCATAGATGTGTGTACAGAATCAAACCAGGAGTAGGTCCAGAGCTTATAAGTCATCACATAAACTATTCCCACTCCTATCATTGTCTCTTAATCCTCACATAATTTTGAAAGATCTTCAAGTTTTCCCCTTGCCTAATTTATACTCCACATCCTACATCTTCCATTAGCAGGTGGGTAATCTTTAGGTTAGTACATTCTGTGAGGCTTGTTGACCCAAGGTCAAAAAGACCATTACTGAGACTGCTATAATGGTTTCTCCCACTATACATAAGGCTAAATGTTGGGGATATTAATTAGGATTACTTCATCATATTCCCTAAACTACAATTTCTGATTTTCTCTCACATAAAAATCTATACACTGGAGTCTATCCAATACCATTTAAACATCAGCATTTCATGTTTTTAAATTTTTCTTTATTTACATTTCAAATGCTATCCCGAAAGTTCCCCATACCCTCCCCCGCCCCTGCTCCTCTACCCACCCACTCCCACCTCTTGGCCCTGGCATTCCCCTGTGCTGGGTCATATAAAGTTTGCAAGACCAAGGGGCCTCTCTTCCCAATGATGGCCGATTAGGCCATATCCTGCTACATATGCAGCTAGAGACTCGAGCTCAGGGGGTACTGGTTAGTTCATATTGTTGTTCCACCTACAGGGTTGCATCCCCCTTTAGCTCCTTGGATACTTTCTCTAGCTCCTCCATTGGGGGCCCTGTGTTCCATCAGATAGCTAACTGTGAGCATCCACTTCTGTGTTTGCCAGGTACTGGCATAGCCTCCCAAGAGGCCGCTATATCAGGGTCCCTTCAGCAGAATCTTGCTGGCATGTGCAATAGTATCTGGGTTTGGTGGCTGATGATGGGATGGGTCCCCGGATGGGGACATCAGCATTTCATAATCACCTACTATATACCAAACCTCTTCTTTTATGTCAAGGATTTGGCGTTAAATAAAACAGGTTTTTATCTGCTCTATTCTCCTAATATCTTCCTCTAATGAAGAAGAGGAAAGGTGGATATCACAAAGAGATATCACACAGTGAGTGTGGGAAGATTGAAAATCATTTACTTACAGATAACTCCATGTTAGGGTGTTGGAAGGTTACACATGGTGGCAGAGTATGTTTTAAGAAGCTACGCATCTGAGGTCTAAGGATGAATGGGCTGTGCGGAAGGACATTGGAATTAGTGTTCTGTGACATTATCTCTAGAGTCACTGAGGAAAGGCCAGTGTGAAAGGAGCAAGGAAACAGCCATGAAAGGTGACAAGGAGTACTCAAAGAACTGGGCACCTGATAGCTTCTGATTTGGAGTCCTAAATCCTCATTTTCAGAGTTGGTATCTATTGAAGTGATGAAGAGACTGTGTTATGTAATAGAGAGTGGATTGGCATTCTGCCTGAGTAAGAAGGGAAATCTCTTATGTGCAACGATATACAGAGGATGTCATGATAACTGAAGTAAGCCAGGCACAGAACGAGTACTTACAAGGCCTACATGATGGAACTGCGTGTTAAGAGCTAATTAAGACATAGAAGGCATGCATGCTATGGGAATTCATAAAGGAGCTGCTTACAACAGGAAAGACTTCATGCAAAGGCAGCAGCTAAGCCTGAAACATCAAGTTTGATAGTAGACCGAAGGACTTGTCTGGGCCCACAGTAGACAGAGTTGAGCAATGATGGCTTTCTCTCTCACTGAACCAAGACTAAGCCTGAGAATCTTTTCAGGACTCTGCTAATCCGTAGAAACTGGTTAGCATTGACCTGAATGGAAAAGCCTGTTTTCTAACCCTAATATAAATGACCAGGAAAGGAGATTGAATACACTTCAGGCTGGAGCAAGAATGAGTCGCCAGAATACACACACGGTCAAGGTCATAGCCTGATCTCAGATTTGGAAGTGGATGCCATATTGGAAAGAAAGCTTTTTTGAATTAGAAGAATAAGTTAAGTCTGTTTGTAAATGTTGTACTTGTCTGAAATATTTTTGCAGAGTCTTGATTGGTAGAGTATTAACCAACACTACAATTATGTAATGCTCTTACGAGCACCCCCATTCTTTATTTTCTTATTTGTAGCTGGAGTTATGTACAAGGATTTTCAACCTCTTCTTTTGTATTCTATACTATACTATTTTACTATAGTATAGTATAGTAAAATACTTTACTATACTATAGTAAACTTTACTATATTATTTTACTTTACTATTTATTTACTATACTATACTATTTTACGCTTTCATGAGGCACCTCTAGAAATAATCTCCTTCCTTTCTTATTGAGACCTTGTTTGGTGTTGATTGGATAAAAAATGGGGCTCTTCCCTGGGGAGACTATCTCTCCCACTCTCAAAACTCCTTAGTTGCCTGTAGTTCTTTGTCTCTGCCTGAGGCCCCATGAAATTTTTTCCTTCTGTGTCTAATGCTGTTGTCCTTGTTCAGGTCTTGTTTACACACAATGTTGATTGCTCAGTCCTAAAATCACATACAGATAAATGATATTGTATGAACTGAGCAGGTTGTATTTATATATTTAGGCACATATAGATACATACATATATCAAAACTTAAAGAGACGATATAAATCTTAAGGTTAGCAAGGAGAATGTATCTGGGAAGTAAAGAGAAGGGGGAGGGGAAACGATGTTATATTTCATTTCAAAAAAGGAAAATTAAAAAATATTAAGTAGCAACCTTAAGGGAAGAGGTTTTTTTTTTTAAAACCTTAAATAAGGGAAAAAAATCACACTGTTCAATTTTTATCTCTGTTGCTGTCATGAAACACTCTGACGAAGGCAACTTGTGGCGCCAAAGATTTATTTAGCTTATAGTCTCAGATCACAATGCATCATTGAGATGCATCAGGGCAGGAATTCAAGTCAAAACCATGAAAGACGGCTGCTTGCATGTCCCTCTCTGGCTTTATGCTCGATTATCTTCCTTACACAGCTCATGACTATCTACCCAGTATGTAGGAACTCCTACATTCCACAGCCCCTCACAAATATGTCCACAGATCAACCAAGAAAGAGCAATTACTCAATACGGTCTCTTTCAGGCAATTCTAGGCACTGTTAAGTTGACAGTTAATTCTAACTAGGATGCACAGTAAAATGAAAATGCAATGCACATTAAAACATTGATATTCTCTATTTCATGGGCACTGGTCTTTCTAATCCTGAGCCAAACACCTTAGAATTGAGCAGTTTCCCGATCACAGCACTATCATGCTCTGAACAGCAAAGGCTTTGTTTATGGGGCTTTCCCACACATTGAAGAAAGTGTGACAGCATGTCTACTCTCCTGTAATCATTAGAGGCCGGTAAGATCTCACAGTAGTGACCATGAAAAATGTCGCTAGACATTGCTAGATATCCCCTGTACAGCAAAACCACCCCAGCTAAACACTAAACCCAAAGAGGGGTCTTTTAACAGTTACTGTATTCAGACTCTCCTGAAACCTCTTTATTAGGCAATTGAGAAAGCTGACCCAGACTTCGTAGTTTGAGAAGTCTGATTGACTGTCAAGCTAACAACAGCCAAAGAAGCATTAAAAACTCAGGGATTTCTTTTTGAAAGGGTTTCTTGGTATCAATTCAAATGGAAACAAATGTAAATTGACATTTGTACTGACATTCCATGCATTATCATTGGTTTAACGTCTGGGAAGACGAATTTTGCAAAACATTATAGTAAGAGGTGCTTTCTGTGAATAAAGACAAATGGACAGATCCAGGCAAAACACATGACGCTATTGCATCATCTCCCATGAGCCAGAAATTGCTCTGACATTGTAGGCTGACAAAGAAAAGCTGAAATTCAAACATATTTCAACACGCATTGAGGAAGGATTTCCTGTGCTTTTAAGGATCAGACCATATATTTTCTGATAGTCAGGAAGTGCATGTGTGTGTGTGTGTGTGTGTGTGTGTGTGTGTGTGTGTTGTATGTATGTATGTGTGTATGTATGCACATGTGTGTGTATACCAGAAACTTTAATATATGTGCCTTTACAGTATTTTTATCTCCTCATATTTGCTTTTACACTCTTTAGACCTTGACACATTCTCAATCATTAACTAATAAAATGAGACATGTGTCTAAAAAAAGATAGCACTGTCCCTTTATCAGTAAAGTTTCATGATGGTGAATACCAAAATTTCATTACCCCAGAGTCTCTAAGAAGTAATAACCCAATTATATCTAAAATGGTTTTGGCCTCTTAACTATACTTAACAATTTCTTAATTCTACACCATAGTCTCCAGATGTCTTAACAGACATATCCAAGTGCCCGAAATGAACTGTGCAAGTCATTTTTTAAACTTATCTTGTCTTATGAATATGCTATAGTGTCTCTTGAGTAAATCTTGGAGTCTCATGCTAAAGTTTGAGAACTTTAAAGTGGTAGATGTTTTCCCTCTAGGAATTTAAACTGTAGTTAGGGAGATTCGCCATTGCAAGAAAAGTATTACCACATTTTGGGGTCAATAGCAAATGAGAGACATAGTCTATGCGTACTAAGGAAATTCTGAGTATTATGGGACAAATATTACAGATTAGAGAAAAAGTTAATGACCTGACCCAACTTCATTCTGAAGTTGTAAACACACACACACACACACACACACACACACACACACACACACACACACTGCCTGAGATCAGAAAGCCTGAGTCAGCACCCTAATTTCCACTCCTATTAGCTATGTGGCTTGAGATCTATTGCGTACCCTCTCTGGTCATCCTTTTGTCAAATCAGCGCAAGACAATAGAATCCAACCAAAGGTTGATGTAGGTTTAAATTAATTGCCCCACACAATGTACTCTAGGACATGCAACTCAAGTGTTCCTTGCTGTTACTTGTTAAAAAGGAGTGCAGTGCAAGGCTCCTGAGATATTCTGCCTCCCCTTTAAGATTCAAGACTCTGATCTGGGCCATTGAAATCAGCAGTCCCCTTGGCAGGTCCTTGGACTCACTGAGTCTCCCTGTCACTGGGTCTACTCTGCAGGTAAAAAAAAATAGAGCATCAGTCTGTGTGCCAGACAGCATGTGTGTTCTAGCATTCAATGTGCACTTTTGCCTGACGTTGAACTTGTCTTCCATCATTGTTCCAATAAGTGCTAATTTATCACTTGAGAGCCAAAACAGTGATCAATAAGCAAGACCTGTCTTGAAAACAGTACATATGAAAGTGCTAAAACAAATGCAGATGCATGCACCCAACCTTTGGGCTGTGCATGGGGTCCCCAGTGGAAGAGCTAGGGCAAGGACTGAAGGAGCTGAGGGGATTTGCAAACCCATAGAGAGAACAACAATATCAACCAACCAGCTCCACCAGAGCTCCCTGGGTCTGGGACTAAACTACAACCAAAGAGAACTCATGGGGAGAACCATGGCTCCAGCTGCAAGTGTAGCAGAGGATGGCTTTGTTGGGCATCAATGGGAGGAAAAACCCTTGGTCCTTTGAAGGCTAGGGTCATGAGGTGGGAGTGGGAGGGCAGGTGGGGGAAAAAACCTCATAGAGGCAGGGGTCAGGGAAGGGGATAGGGGGATTTTGGAGGGGGAACTGGAAAAGGGGATAACATTTGAAATGTAAATAAATAAGACAACCAATAAAAATATGAAAAGAATACTTTTAATTGAAAAGGTCATAGTAGAGGGTCCACAGATAGAATTCAAAAGAATTACTTGAAAGTGGGACAATTTTAAGAAATTCAGTCAATATTCATGTGTTGGTTGTTCTTGATCTAAATAATAATTTAGTTGGAATTTCCGTCCACTGGGTTGGGATGAAGTCAGTGGCAAAGGAAACTCTATGGTAAGTGGGGCTCATGTTTTGTTGTTGTTGTTGTTGTTGTTTTTTAATTTTGTTTTATTAGATATTTTCTTTACTTACATTTCAAATGCTATCCCGAAAGTTCCCTATACCCTCCCCCCCCCACCCCTACTCCCCTACCCACCCACTCCCACTACTTGGCCCTGGTATTTCCCTGTGCTGGGTCATATAAAGTTTGCAAGACCAAGGGGCCCCTCTTCCCAATGATGGCCAATTAAGCCATATCCTG
>NC_034597.1:92644708-92648032 GCF_900095145.1 Mus pahari
TGATAAGCGGATATTAGCCCAGAAACTTTGAATACCCAAGATACATTTTGCAAAACACAAGAAAACCAAGAAGGGGCTCGTGTTTTCTTTAACGTAGAGGAGGCAGATGAGCTTCCTGGATGGTGTGCCAGGCTGACTCACACAGCATTGTGCAATATTAGCAAACTTCTGTTCTTCTCTTTGCAGAATGTTGAACGATCTGTGATGAAAACTAACAAGCAGCTGTCAAATCTGAAACCCAGGCTTCCTGACAGAAGGTCCAAGGGACTTTCTTACCAAGAGAGCCTTTAGGAGGAGGCTGTTCTCCTCTCTCTCTCTCTCTCTCTCTCTCTCTCTCTCTCTCTCTCTCTCTCCTCTCTCTCTCTCCCTCTCTCTCCCCCTCTCTCTCTCCCTTCTCTCTTTGGCAACAGAGATCATCAAAATTGCTGGACCCTTGACTTAGAGGGCTAGCTGTCTCCCATGAAGGACTTTTGATCACAGAGCTTTTTATTCAGATGTGACTTCACATTATGGCTAATCAATACGTTACAACTGTCCAAGCCCAGTCAGATGCACACCTCTCCATCAGGCAGGGAGGCCTCCTAATTGAGGAAAAGTCAGAGACCCAGGCGCTGAGCCCTCAGGCCATGGTCTGCACCCACTCTCTCCTTTCATAGCCTTCTAGGGATGGTGGAAATAAAATTTAGAGACATGACAGGCGCAGCCAAGGAGGATCAATGCCTGTCACTTGCCACCAGTGTTTACTGCTGGCCCTGGTCTTCAGAGGGTGTTTTTCTTTCATAGCTTAGGGGAACTTAACCTTTTAAAAATGGGAAGATGGTTTCTTCATGAATTTTAAATTATTTTTATCTCCTTTGTCTAGCGTTGTTGATTAGATTAAAATGAGTATTTGCTTCCCCTCCCCAGTACCAAATTTTGTTCAGTAATAGCTGAGGAAAAAATGTATAAATTGTCATGCTGGCATTTGTAGCCACAGATAGAAGTCACATTGGTAGCTACATATGTAGCAATCAACCTGGAGTAAATATACCCTCCTGTCCCCAGCAATAACAGAATGTAGAAAAGAAATTCTGTCTTCTAATTGGTTATCATATTTTAACCAAGCTATTTATTTATAAGTCTGAAGAGTACCAAAGGACATCAAATGCCTTGGTGAGAATTTAGAGTCCACGACCATGAATTCCAGTATGTCCAGATATCTCAGTACTGTATTATAGAGAGTTAAGGTCAGTTTCTCTTTTCAGCTAATTGAGCATCTAGCAAACATGTCATAATTTTTCTACAGCTGAACTAGAGGAGAGACTACAATTATGAAAGCACGGTGTTCGAATTACATAAAAATTTCTTGTTTGTCAGTAAGCCTACATTCATTACAGTTTTACATACATTATTAAAATTTTCATGACAAGCAAACAAGCTGCTTAAAACATGAGTATTCTTGGTTTCTGAAAAACTTACAGATTACATAAAGGTTGGGTATTTTCAACTGCATTGTTACTATTACATAAAAGTGAAAATTACTCATTCAGCCAGTTTACTTGTACTATGTTTCAGTTAAATAGATTGAATGATTTCCTAGTCCTTTTGCAATATAATCACATATATATTTTGTATGTATTTATATGTGAGTAGATAGATAGAAAGATAGATAGATAAATATAGATATATGTATATATATACATATATATTTAATTCTTATGTATTTGTAAGTACAAATGTAAGCATTTTTCAATTGACAAATATGTTCACAAAATAATTTTATAGGAACAATATGCAAGAAATTTTTGATATGGTCTTTAGTCTTTAATATTATTTATAAAGGAATTTTATTCTGTCTAAGAACCTTTTGTTGTAAGGAAGTTGGAATTAACACAGTTAGCCAGACTATTCAAGACACTGGAATCTTGATCTAGTTTTGGAGGTTAAGTGATTGATCCACTTTATCATACCCCTACTAATTTTAGCAGTGAATTGTTTGGGTTACAACAGTATATTATGTGAGATCTAATTTTTTTTTTTTACAAATTGTTTCATGCCTGATGATTATTACTTCTTATACCAGTTCTCCTTGAATAAAAACTAGCTACAAAGTCTCTGAAATGTAGAAACACAGATATCAGTTCTCACAACAAATCTTGCGATATTTTTAACTCATTGAATTCTTACTGTCCAGTACAGTTATTATATTTTGCACCTTTCTTGTAGAATGATGAAAATAGTCAGTTCATCAGTGATCCTTCTGACTTATTGATGATATTATAATACTCTCCAGTGCTATATCTATAGTTCCATCAGTACTTATACAAGCTAAGCAATTTTTACAAATTAAGAAAATGCATAAATCTAAACTAACCTCATAGGCCACATATTGAACCTTGCAAGGTTTAGTCGCTGGTATGGGAGAGTTGATGGCATGTGTCTCTTTTCATTGACCAATAGAAGTTCATTATTAATAACAACTCTTTCCTTTGAAGTCTTGAAATAGGTCCTCTCTCCCTTGCATGTGTAAAAGGTCTTTCCTAATTCAATTACTTATCATATTTCTCTTACTTCTAAGTATTCTTTAGTTCCTAAAATTCTTGCACTACTGCAAAACGAAATACAAAGTGGCCTTTCCTGGCAGAAGTTTTACCTAGAAATTGTAACCCTTTTTCTCCCCTTTGGTGATGTGGATTCTTGGTGTCCAACTAAGAATTGAAAACATTGCAATATATTCTGAGACTCTTAAAACACCTGTCTATCTTTCCAATAGGATCCCATTAATTACATGCAATTCTTTCCACTTTGATATCTCATTAAAATCTTATAAATGATCACGCAGTGACCTTGAAGGTTATGCATAATACATGAAAGTAAACCTGCAGGAAAATGTATTCTTTCACTCCTGACTGGCTACAGCCCAGGCTTCCACTCTTCTCCCAAGTGGCTCCAGTTGGGAAAGCTTAGCTGACTGTGCCAAGGTGTGCCGGGGTGTACACCTCTCAGCTCTGGTAGCTTTCTTAGTCGTGACAGCTGCAGTATGTTAATGGCTTCCTTTTGGATGTGGTGGCCTGGTTACCACTTAGGGCACTATGCTAATTAACATAGGATGGGGACAACAGGTGCAAATGTCATTTTATATCAGCATCATGCACAAGAAAAGAGAGCTTGCAGCCCTGAAGCAGGCCAAGAAAATGTTAGCTTGAGTCAGCAGCCTTGCAGTCTCTGAACACATCATCCTTAATGCCCCTGATTAAAGGATTCACACGAGAATCCTTTGTGGCTGTGTTTCTCTCTCTCTCTCTCTCTCTCTCTCTCTCTCTCTCTCTCTCTCTCTCTCTCTCT
>NC_034597.1:92648334-92663244 GCF_900095145.1 Mus pahari
AGTGAGTTCCAGGACAGCCAGGGCTACACAGAGAAACCCTGTCTCGGGAATCAAACAAACAAACAAACAAACAAAACCAAAAATTTTGAGGAAAAGAGCATGAAATTGGGTGGGTCCTGGGCTTACCAATTCCTTGGGGGTTGCGATGCATGCCCTACAGGACGAAATTGACACCTTAAATAAGAAGCAATCATTTCTTCTTTTAAATATAAAGTCACAACTTGTACCAAGTGACTTTGCAGAGTTTTAATAGTGATCACTCTCATGTGGCTTAATGTCTTGAGACTTGTGATTACAGACAAACGTGTGACCTTGCACTGTGGCTATTCTGGTACCGTTGGCTTCTGTGAACCCCTGTGTTCAGTTCAAGAGCACCTCTACTAAATGGTTGGCTCAGACATTCAGAAGGAGTCATGCTTACACTTCCGTGATGTAAACCCTGACACTGGGTACAGCTGACTTCAAATCATATATCTGACACTGTGTGGCCTGGATAAACAACTTAACCCATTCTCTTCCCAATAAAAAACAAGTTTTGCTTCAAAGTATCACCAATAAACAGTATCACTCAGTGACACACCTGGCCGAGTGTCACTGCAAGGAGGGAAGAGCGAACCTCCTGCACAGGTTGTTCCTTCATTCATTACCCTTTAGAAGCCACCACAACCTGTGACACCATGAGATTGCTAAGGTCGGAGCAAACATGCAAAAGGTCATAAATAAACGATCACCCCAGGCCTGTCATTTTCACTTATTGCTTTTAATAGGTACTAAGAAGAATTTCACCGCTAATCTGCAGTCAAAGTTTTCACGGCTCTTATTTTTTATTTTTCTAGCCACGTGTTTGCAATCTTACATGTTTTTGCAGCTTACAGCCTGCCAGTCTTGCTCACTGTACTGCTCTGCATGGCGCCTTTCCTTCTCCCTCCCCTGTCCTCTGCTCCAGCTTCTCTCCCTCCTCCTCCCTCCTCCTCCCTCCTCCTCCCTCCTCCGTCTTTCCCTCTTCTTCTCCTGGCTAGGCCACAGACTGTTCTTTTCTTCCAGGACTTTCACCTCACCTTGCACTCTTAGATCTGATTTTTCCCTTCCTCAGCTGTTGTGGTTTTCCAAACCGAAGGAGCTACTCTGGCCAAGAAATCTCCTCAAAACTACAGACACAGGGGAGGGGTAAGAGAGGGGACATGAACAGAGATTTATAACAGGGAGTTAAATTGTGCAGTGTGTAATATAACAAGGACAACAATGCTTGTCATGAATATTCTAAAGGATATTCTAGCATTCACTGAGATGAGAGAAATTTGTGTTAAAAATCAGATTTTTTGTGGTTTTATATATACAAATTCATTTCCAAAATTTTGTAGGTTCCAAATGACCTTTTCACTTTACCGACTTCTGTGGGGATTCTAAATAAACAACTGTACCTAAAAATAAAAGAAAATAAAATAACAGGGAGTTAAGAGGAGAGAACCCTGAGTGTACAGTACCCCAGCTCTCATCAATGGCAACTAACCTACATGCCCATTTCCGTGCTAGACTAAGAACAAAACAGACTCAAAGGAACAGACATGGTAGGATATCAATTCCATGAACCGTCTCTGAAACTCACTTTCTGTTCATGATTTTATCATGCTTTTATGGGGATTTTTTTTTTAATCTCAAACACAAAATGATTAGAGAGAAATGACAAGACACACAGAGAGCACACAGGCAAAGGTCTATCTGTCCTACCTGATAAATGACAGATATTTAGCAGGAAACACGGAGTAAACTACCTCTACTGTTAATGAGGTGAAGCAATAGTTACTGAAGTAGTTTCTAATGTATTTTTCATATTCTGTCAATCCTGTCTCCTCGTACATTCGCATTCAGTGAATCGATGGCATTTCTCACTTGCAGATCAATGGCTGCTCGAAATAAAGCAGTCCTCCGGTTTAAGTTCCCAATTAGACAGTTCTTCCTAGACTGTACACTTAAAGTCAGATGTGTTGGGTGGGGGAGTGGATTTTCTAAGTTCCAACAGCGTCAGTGCATTCTGCACACAAACACAAGCAAGTGGCTCGCTTGGCAGTAGAGAGTGGACTCCCTGTCCACAGTAGAAAAGAAAACAAACACAAAAGACCAACGAGAGTAAAGCCGCTCAGATGCTGCTGGGTCCTCAGAAAGACAGCCTGTCTCTGAGCTGCATGGCTCTCCTCTTTCCAGTTCCCTGTCATGTCCCCTCCCTCTCCTTGGGATTCCCTTCCCTCATGGGCAAGGTCCTAAGCAACCAGAGTTTATAGGGAAAGCATTAAGGGTATGTTTGTCAGAAACTTAAAACGAGACCTCGGAGACAACAACCACTTAACAGAGTTGACTGCCACCACAACCAGCGCCGATAGTGTCGCTGCATCTGTTAACCATCTTCATTCATGTGCTGGTTTGTTTGACTATATTAAAATGAAACATCAGACAGGCTGGGAGGAGAAATATCGGGCTATCAGAAAGGAAAGGAAGTAGTTTAAATGTATTCGACTAAGTATTAGTTGAGCATCTATTAGAACATCCTGACCAAGGTGCGAACTTAGGGACCACAAAGACCCAGCCAAATCTAGACAAAACCTGCCTGTCTTCCAGAGAAAGGGGCTGTGCCTGTAGCGGTAGCGGGCGCAAAGCTGTATTCCCCACCCTGCAGCAGCACCCTGCTGTCATTCATCTAATAAACAGTGAAGACCTGACAAAGACTGTAAAGTTCATCCTTCCCAGACCACCTGACAGCCCGCACACCCTTCGCTCCCACTGTCCCCTCTCATTAAGTGTGGTATGTATAGAAGGTAGGGTCTGCTGAATGAAAGGTTTGTTGTTGCCGGACGTGGTGGCACACACCTTTAATCCCAGCACTTGGGAGGCAGAGGCAGGTGGATTTCTGACTTTGAGGCCAGCCAGGTCTACAAAGTGAGTTCCAGGACAGCCAGGGCTACACAGAGAAACCCTGTCTCGGGGGGGGGGGGGGGGAGTCTGTTGTTTGAAAGGCATACTCACAAACAGTTGTGAGCCAGGCATTGTATCATAGAAAAGAGAAATAAGTCTGATTTTTCAACTGACTTCGTAGAGCTTGGCCTTCCCTTTATAAGCAAGGAGGATGTGGCACAGACATCATCCCAAACTTCCTCAAGGTTTTAAAGCAGCAGTTGTAAGCCCCACAGCTGGAATAGGACTTCGCTATGCTCTGCCCCTGCACCCTCATTTGCACAATTCTTGTCACTGTGTATTTACAGTCACAGGAAACTTCATGACCATTCCAATATTTCCCTGACTCCCATAATGCCTCACATTACTCACTGGACTCTTCACATAATCATAATCATGACCCTGAACGGGCCTGGTGTCTCCCTGTGGATACATGAGACTTCTCAGAATTGGGGAGATTGTTGTTGAGAGAATTCTGCTCACAAGCAGCTTCACTTTTGTTTGTTTGGCTTTGTTTGTTCAGTTGGTTGGCTGGCTTGAGCTCTGCTCCCCGACCTTTGGTTTTATGAAACAGGCTCTCACTTTGTAGTCTTGGTCGACCTAGAACTCCTAGGAAACCGCTTGCCTCTGCTTTGACTGCTGGAGTGAGAGTCAGGAACCACCGCGCTGGGGTGCAGTTTGTCCCTTTGTCCCTCACTTCTCTTTTCCATTCAAGCCGTCTATTCTCCTTGTCATTTCTTTTTTTTTTTTTTTTTTTTTTTTGCAACCTGTGTAGAATGCACTGGAACACATATGAAGAATTAAATACCATGGGAGGCTGCGCACGGTTGCAGCGTCAGGCTTCTTCAGCGATGGGTCTGCCTTTCATCACTAGCCTTGGGTGCTTCTCTACTTAGTCTGTTCAAAATATTAAGTAAAGAGGACTGACTGGCTGTTTCTCACTCTGACTTATGGGCAACATGAAGAGTCGTGTTTTCACACATAAATAACTTACCCTGTGATCAGGCTTGTGATGAGGACTAAGCATAAACTTATATACTCCTTCCTGACTTCCTGACACACTGACACTCTGGAAAGTGCAGGGACCAATCTTATAATAAGGGTGCTGTCTGACAGAAAGGAAAAGGAGAGATTGACACATAGATGCATTCTCAGGCCATCTGGCCAAGTTTAAATTATCTGTATTTCAGTGAGCTCTGAATAGTGAATTCCCAGGCTGACCAATTTACTAGGATGATCTTCTGATCTTCAAAAACTAGACTTTAAAGTTGTAACTTATGTTTAAGTAGAGAATATTAATCTTAAAGTGAGTAATGAATGACATTTTTTTTCTCTGGGAAATTATTAAGAATCATTGGGTTTTGCAAATAAGCATTACATGTTATCCTAAATGGATGCTGCTTTATCTGTGCGCCTGCTTGGCTATATAAATTAGAATAATTTGTCTCAAATAACTTGTTGATAGTTGTGGTTACTATTGTTGCATAGTGAGTTAATCCAACACATAGCAGTAAAGACATGCACTTTACAATGTTAATAGATTCTGTGAGCCTGTGATTCCAATTGGGTTCTCTGAGAATGGCCGTTCTTTGGTCTGTGATGAATCCTCAGATGGCTGAAGGTTGTTAGATGCAAGAGCTAAGTTATCTGGAGTTATCCTTATGCACCTACCTGGTGGATGGTACTGGTGGTTGCCTCGACTAGGCTGTTGATTTAGGCATTGGCAGGAGAAAGACTAGCCCTGGGTTCTGTTGGCTTCCTCACTGTGTGGAAACACCAAAAGGACTGGACACTTTCACATTGGCTGTGCATTCCAAAAGTGAGATCTCATGCAAAGCACGAGCGCCATTGCCTTCTCTGACGAAGCTTCTGACATCACACACTACCATGAACCACACACTGCCCATCGCAAGCGACCCACAATCTCTCCAAGGAGAGATGAGCTTGATCCTACTTCTTGAGAGAGTGCTGGCAGGCTTCTAGAAAAACATGTATGGCCATCTTTGGAAAACACAATCTTCCCCCTGATTCAACTGATAGCAAGCAAGGGGAAAATTATTTTATCTGTAATTTGTGATTCTAGTTAGTTGAATTGCCTTGGGTCTTTCATCAAATACAGGTACCTTTGAAATTTTGGTTGCTTTTTTTTTTTTTTTTTTGGAAACTAGTCACTAAAAACCAAAAAGACAGTCAGGCAATGGTGGCACACGCCTTTAATCCCAGCACACAGGAGACAGAGGCAGGAGGATCTTTGAGTTTGAGACCAGCTTGGTCTATAGAGTGAGTTCCAGGGCTACACAGAGAAACCCTATCTCAAAAAACTACTCAGGAAAAAAAAAAAGCAAGAAGTCAAGAATGCAAGAATGTTGACGCAAAAATAACATAAGAAAAGGAAGTGAATAATCTTATTATGCTTAGGAACTGGTTAACTAGGGACATTGTGTGGCAAGGAGCAGAGGTGAGGAGAATAAATTATAAGACTTTCTGTCTGTGCCATGGAAAATATTCATGGCTCTTAGAGCATCCTTGAGAGGGCTGGGGTTCCTACATGACAGAAAGTCACTTCTTTAGCCAAGGCTGAATGATCATGACACTAAGAAACTATTAGATTCTCCAAATAGAGGTATGTTTAAACATTTGAACCATTAGTAATCTTAATGAAATTGTGCAATCATCTACATTTTCAATATCATGTGAGAACACAGCTCTGTATGTCCAAGCTATCATTTTTATCTTTCACAAATACACAGTTTATCAAGTAATCAATGAGGAAAGATAGAAGGATATACTCTTCATTTAAACCCATAACAAATTAGTAAATAATTCTGAGCCAAGTGTTAACTTATACTGTATTCTAGTAAAATGTTATTCTAGTAATTTAAAAAGTCTTAAACCTTCAATTAAAAGTAAATAAACAAATCTATCTTCTTCATCAAGGGATATTTAGCTAATGGAATTATAACTCCCTGCCTTGCCTCACAAATTCTGCTAGCTAAGTGAAGCTCCCTCAGAAATCCAGGAAGCATTTAGAGGGCTTTTAACTCCAAAGAGTCAAACCCTGAGTGGGCCCACTAATACCAAGCACATTTTATTCCCATGCACTTCCATTTGCGTGTGCAAATACCCATATTTGCTCATGGAAATTGCACAGGCAAGCAGATGTTAATTTAAAAAAAGGATGGCAGCCCTATTCAGCATGCACCGACACATGAAGAAACACGTGCTTTCGGTGCATGAAGATTTTCCAATCTCTGGGCAGTTCAAGAAGGGGGAAAAAAATTAATGTTCGTGTACACATAGTGAGTAAATTAACAAATAATGAAGGTGCACTTGAAGGGGCTTGGTAAAAGTTAGCTTTATTGGGTTATAGTACAGCCCGGCTTTTCTAACTTGCTTACATAATTCACTATAATTTTTTATGCATTGAACAACAACACCCTTCTAATCTCAGGATAAGAATTAACTACTTTGTTCCCTCCTCTTTAATTCCTAGTGTCTTTCTCTGGTGAGCAAAGGCGATCAGCTCCTCTGCTTTCTGATTGGCTAAAACACTTGCTAATGTGAAAACTGAGTCCTCCTGTGTCTGCTCCCTTAATCACTTCTGTTAATAAATGGGACCTGGCTATGATCTTCAAAAGCTCACTCTTAGTAGCCTGCTCGACCAGCTAGATGCGACTTCCTCAAGACTACAGCTTGCCAGAACCATGCCACTAGCGGAGAGATATAAAATCGCTCAAAATGTGAGCATGTGAGGGAGAGTTGAGAGTCACACCGCATCAATGGGTCTTTCCATCACACTTTGTGGAACCCCTGTACTGGTCTCATGATAAGACATCAATTGATAGAGCATGGATCTGCTGAACTAACAGATCCTGGTTGAGAAGTACACAGTCTCCAAGGCTTTGACAATCTTTAACAAGATTGTTTCTTAAACATCTAATTAGATAAGATTCACAGGACACCTGAGTATTTAAAAGAAAATAAGCCTGAGAGAAATGAAGGCATTCAAAAGGTAGAAAGGGGAGGAGGGGAAGGAGAAATCAGAGAGACAGGGAAAGTTCTACACTATTATCCCAAACAAGCTTTGCAGCAAGATCCCACATTAAAAAAAAAAAAAAAGTCTTAATTTTGACTTGTCATTGAGGTTCAAAAAGTGCCCCAAATAGATTAACTACTAGAAATGCCAGATTAAGACACATTAGTCATGCTAATACATGATTCCTAATGGGGGACAAAGATCTTAACACAACTCTTTAAAAATGAAGTTCATTTAAAAGCAGTAAAAAAGAAATTGCCTGTACATTTTACCTGCTATGTTTAAAGGATGACTGTATATAATTACCGATTTACAAACTATATACACATATAATATATGCATGTGTATATATATATATAATGTGGAATCTGCATCGCAGCCATTTCTCTTATATGAGAATGGAAAGCAGAATTATTTCGGATGTGCAAAATTCCTTTGAACTTCAGGGTTGTGTACTTGTATACGTGTGTTCGCATAAGTCTGTAACACAGATGTAATGTGGTTTAGAATAGACTTAGGGCAGCTGTGGCTCTCAGGTTCCATCCTCAGAAACAAAGGAAAATTTCAAATTTTGGACTAAAACAAGAAGAAACTGGTTAGTAAAGATTTACAGGCATCAGGAAAGCTGTCTGCACATGTGAAAAGGTTTTCTGACTATTATTTTTGAAATTTCCAATTGAATTATGTTATTAACCAATTTCACAACTATTAAATACTACATAGTAATATAACATTTAAAATACTTATTGTACATTTAGCAATATAACACCCATATAAATGTAGGAGTTTCACTTCTTTTGAGAAATATGAAACAGAATTAACCATGTTGGATTATTTGAACATGTTTTCTAAAACATAATTTCTTGCTAGTTTGAAATGCCTTAAAGCTCAGAACACCTCCTTGGTGTTGACACATTTGCTCACTCTTGATTAATCTAAAAAATGTTTCGACTATCAGTCTCTGGTCAAATGCATTTTTGTAGCTTAATAGGGTGCAATATAACCTAATTATTATATTCTACTTATTCTGCATGTTTGTTAAGAGGCCGATGTCCTATTAATAAACATTTAAAAATTTAACAGGGTAATTGGTTCATAACATGATACAATCTTCACTGCTTTTCACCTGAAGCACACTCGGTGCAGGTCAGAGGTTGATGCCAGTCACGATGAATAGTGAGGTAACAACAGCTAAGCTGTTGGTCCAAGATCAGGTGCCCTTTCCCATCTCTGTCTGTCTTTGTAACAGAGTTATAGCAATAACAAATCTAATTAGTAGTAGGATTAATTATGGCAAAGATCCTCGTCATTCTTTGTTTCCTCCTTAGACACAAAACGCACTAAGATTTTCTATACTTTACCAGGTAACCTACCTTTCATCCCGAACCTGCCAAGATGCTGCGTACTTAATGCCTGGTGTTGCGCTGTCCTAACCTGACACGGCACTATCAGCATTAACTAACAGTACGTGTAAAACTGATTAGAAATACATCTGGAGTCATCCTGCATCAAGAACTGCTGTCTGCTGCTGGCCACGTGTCCGGCATGTGGCCATGCATCTGGTGAAGCATCCCTTCAGAGGTGGTAACCACCAGCTCATGGGCAAGCCCTCCACTATCCAAAGAGATGCCCTGTTGGGAGCAAAGTGGGTCTCATTGCTGCCCGCCGGACTGGATGACTATGTGGAACCAAAACTGTACAGGAGAAGAAGAACTAGAGCTTGGGAGCTAAGAAAGTATGCCCTTTGGCAAAAAACAAACACACAACAAACTGCTTTCTGAAACTCAGGCTAATTACTCATCACAAGACAATAGTCATGATGAAAATAAGTTTTTACTATCCTTAATAGCTTAATGGGAACTTTCTCAAATGTTAATTCAAATATATCCCAACCATAAATATGTCCTCTCCCATGGCAAAAGTAAAATAATGATAATAATAATAATAATAACAATCCCTGCTTAATATGAGCACATTCCATGTCCCCATTTATCCCTACTGATACATATGTGAGTCAAAAGTCATGTGAGAAATATTAATGATGCAAGTTCTCTTTGAAGAAGGAAATATATATATATATATATATATATATATATATATATATATATGATGATTAAATGGTTTTATTAGTGCTGGGTGTGGTGGTGGTGCGCCCCTTCAATCCCATTTATATATGTAGAACATATCACTAATCAAAATAACTAATATACCTAAATGTTAGTACTTTATAATGTAGGTTTGAAAGTCTCGCTTTCAAAAGAAATATGAAAATGTCACAATATTTTTTTTCAAGAAAATTTCAGTGATCCTACAAATGAGTCATTTTCCCAAACATCAAATGAATGAAAATGAAAAGGCCGGTGTGGTTTAACATCTTCCCTTAGCAAAAATGCATCAAATGAGCAAATCCCCATTGTTAAGTTCCAGGATCAAGAAATGAAAAGATGGTGAGATGGTTCAGCGGGTAAGAGCACTGACTCCTCTTCCGAAGGTCCTGAGTTCAAATCCGAGCAACCACATGGTGGCTCACAACCACCCGTAATGAGATCCGACGCCCTCTTCTGGCACATCTGAAGACGGCTACAGTGTCCTTATCTATAATAATAGAAAAATCTTTGAGTCGGAGCAAGCAGGGACTGAGCGAGAGGGGCCTGACTGGAGCGAGCTGGGGCGAGCTGGGTTGGCCGGAGCGAGCAGAGGTCCTGAATTGAATTTCCAACAGATGAAGGCTCACAACCGTCTGTAGAGCTACAGTGTGTACTCATATACAATAAATAAATAAATAGTTTAAAAAGAAATGAACTTTGTATGGAAAAGTAAAGAATCCAAAACCAAAGGGATTAAAAAGACTCCGGGTAATGAATGACTACCACTGTAGCTGGACGCTGGGTAGAGGCCAGTGGGAGCCCTAACCAAGAGAACTCCAGAGGATTCTGCAAACACTCGTTGAGAGTCGCCTCCGTTGGCCTCAATGTTCCCCAACCTGAAGCTGGGCAAAGGAATTCCAGAATCGCCACTTAACTGAGATTCCGCAGACCTGCGAGCTGCCTTCCTGAAGTTAGATGTCTCAGGGAGGTTATATCGCCATCAAAAAAATGAATGGCATTTTTATTTCCACCTGATATTTTCTAAGAGCAAGGCTGGAAACCCACTTTCTGACCTGAGGAAAATGCAAGGAACTATTCTCCTTAAAAGTTATCTTGCTTGGCAGTCGCATATCTGGCGCCAGCAAATCTACTTAAACGTGCTATTTGGAGATTCATAAAAGTTGAATAAATCAAATTTGCTCTGTGTTTTATCCCTCAATCAACCTTCAAGACTGTTTTATTTCTTCCACCTGCTTTAATATGTTTAAAGAATAGGGTAGAAATATCATCCTTTGTGTACTGTTTAGGTCTTTCCCCTCTTTTCTCTAAGAACCTCATAAATCAAAAAGGAAACAAACATTTTCTAGATTTTTTTTCCACACTCCTGTTCTCTAGGCAATATTTACTGAAGATATGGCTGTGCAGGGAGGACAATCACACTGATATGATAGAGAAGTGGCAAAATTACTTCCTTCTACCAGGCACTTAGAAAAATAAAAATGCATGCTCCACAGGTTTTAAACAAAAGAAGCTCCTAGAAGTAAAATAAGGTGCTCTCTGAGTGGGTTGCTCATGTATTCCTAGTCTAAAACAATGAAGATTCCCAGTGAGAAGACAAAACATGGACTTAAGACAAAGTGTTACTTATGATCTGGTTTCTGGGCGTGGAAATCTCATGCAGAAAATGAACAAAGAAAATGTAAACTGCAGATTCTTGGTACCAAGTAATAAATTGTGACATAAGAGCTAAATCTCATGGGACAGAGGGCAGTGAAGTGAGGCTGAGCTAGAAGGTCCCTGATCCCATTTTCTTTATTCCTCCCCTTCCTTCCTTCCTTCCTTCCTTCCTTCCTTCCTTCCTTCCTTCCTTCCTTCCTTCCTTNTCCCATTTTCTTTATTCCTCCCCTTCCTTCCTTCCTTCCTTCCTTCCTTCCTTCCTTCCTTCCTTCCTTCCTTCCTTCCTTCCTTTCTTCCTTCCTTCCTTCCTTCCATTTCATTGACGCATACATTAGAATAAAGGGAACAGAATGAGGACCATAAAACGCAATTAAGGTCCACAGCCATCTGCGCCTGCATAACCAACATTCCCACCAAGGTCTTGATCAGCCTAGCACTTGCTCCTTCCCCATCAATGTACTCTTCTCATCCAGAGTTCAACACTGTTCTGCTTTGCCTCACAGAAGGGAGACTAGTAAAACCCAACCTCCATAAACAACAGAGGGAAGCAGACAAGGAGCTAAGGCCTAAAGTGAAAGGAAGAGGATGGACAGGGGACATAGCAGCACTGGCGCAACTGGAGCTTTCCATTGCATTTGTTAATTATAAAGTAATTAACTCACCCTCCCTTCCACCCTTCAATCCCTCCCATGCCCCTCCTTGCTTTCTCTCAATTCCATATCCTTTTTTTCTTTAATTACTATTTCATATATACCTAAATATGTAAATGCAAACTGTTCAGTATATATATATATATATATATATATATATATATATATATATATATATATATATATATATATATATATATATATATATATATAAAACATAATCTCAGTGTTGACAACCTGGAATTGGATAACCAATTAGAGGTCTCTTCCTTAGGGAAGGCTATTTCTCCTGTTCTTGACACCTCTTAGTTATCCCTCTTCCATGTTAGCATGTCCATAATTGTCACTATTACTCGGGTCTTGTTTAGGCAGGCATATTTGTAAGACTTCATGAGCACAGCTTTCCTGAAATTTTTTTCTCTGTGAATAGTGCTTAATTTTATTTCTTATATTAATTTATTTATTTATTTATATTTCAAAAGTTATTCCCCTTCCTTGTCTCTCCTCTGCAACCCCCTCATACTCCCCAGTCATTTGCCTCTAAGAATATAGTCCTCCACCCACACACCCACACACCCACTTCTGGCTCAACCTTCCAGCATTCCCTTCGATGGGGCAACAAGCCTGCACAGGACCAGGTGCCTCCCTTCCCACCCATGACAGATAATGGCAATCCTCTGCTACATGTGTAGTGGGAGCCATGGACACACCTAAGTATACTCTTTAGTTGGTGGTGCAGTCCCTGGGAACTTTGAGTGGTCCAGTTAGTTGATATTGTTCTTCCTCTGGGGTTGCAATCCCCTTCAGCTCCTTCAGTTCTTCCCCTAGCTCTTACAGTGGAGTCCCAAGCTCAGTCCAATGGTTGGCTGTGAGTATGATGCTAGTAGAACCTCTCAGAGGACAGCCATACCAGACTCCTATCTGCAAGCATTTCTTGGCATCAGCAATAGTGTAAGGGGTTGGTGTCTGCAGATGGAATAGATCCCAAGGTAGGGCGGTCTCTGGATGGTCTCTCCTTCAATATCTGCTCCATTTCTTTGTTCCTCCATTTCCTTTAGACAAGAACAATTCTGGGTTAAAAAATTTGAGGGATGGCTAGGTGGCCCCATCCCTCAACTGGGGACCATGTTTATCTACTTGATCTTTGACAATGAAGACAAACCATACAATGGAAAAAAGAAAGCATCTTCAACAAATGGTGCTAGTCTAAATGGCAGACTGCATGTAGAAGAATGCAGATTGATCCATTTTTCTCTTTTACAAAGCTCCAAGTGAATCACGGCCCTCCACATAAAACCAGATCTAATATGCTGAATCTAATAGAAGAAAAAGTGGGAAAGAGCCTCGAATACACTGACACAGGAGAAAATTTCCTGAACAGAACACCAATGGCTCAGGCTCTAAGATCAACAATTGATAAATGGAACCTCATGAAACTGAAAAGCTTCTGTAAGGCAAAGGACATTGTCAATAGGACAAAGCAGCAACGTACAGATTGGGAAAAGATCTTTACCAATCCGACATCTGATAGAGGAGAGAGCTAATAGCCAATATATACAAAGAACTCAAGAAGTTAGATGCCAGAAAGCCAAATAATCCCATTAAAAATGGGGTACAGAGCTAAACAAAGAATTTCTACTGAGAAATCTCGAATGGCTGAGAAACACCTAAGTAAATGCTCAACATCCTTAGTCATCAGGGAACTGCAAATCAAAACAACCCTGAGATTCCACCTCACACCAGTCAGAATGGCTAAGAACAAATTCTCAGGTGACAGCAGATGCTGGGGAGGATGTGGAGAAAGAGGAACACTCCTCCATTGCTAGTATAATTGCAAGCTGGTATAACCACTTTGGAAATCAATCTGGTGGTTCTTTCCTGACGTTTCTAAGAAACAAAAATCCCACCACAAACTTCCTGTTCCTCAGGCTCTAACAAAGACCCCCACTTTCCTCTGTGATCCCTAAATCTTAGATATAGGAATTGTTTTATAGATATATTGTTGGGACTGGGTACCTACCACAAAGTATCTTCATACATTTTGAATAGTTGTGGGCTTTTATGTAAAAGTCTCCATCTATTATAACAATAAGTGCCTTTAATGAGAGATGAAAAGCACACTTATCTATCATCATAAGGATAAATATTTAGAATGTAGTTAAGAATCATTCTAGTTTAGTAGAGTAGTGGTTGTAGGTTCTTTTCCAAGACCCGTGACATCTCTTGTCCTGAGAGTTTGGTTAGCCTTCCAGAGGGACATGATTCCCCTCTGGTTGAATGGGTACTAAGACCAATTAGAAAACTCTTAGTTATCACCAAGGTATGCATGCCAGCCACTATTGTAGCCTTGAGGTTATCGTGAGTGCTGGTCTCTGCTGTGGCTCACAGGAACCAAGGCTGGGTTGCTTCCTTCCCTTGGAAGCCTGTGGTACCATGTCTTATGGTACCATGATAGCTAGTCCTCAGGGGGGGACACTTTCATGTCATTCCCAGCTCAAAGACTTCTTGTCCCAGGATCTGAAGTGCAGGAAGACTTCAACATTAAAGACTGGCCTACCACCTTTAGGAGCAGTCAGTGCTTTTGCAAATTCCCTACTGGACACCATTCCAGTCAACATCACCCCCAGCCAGTTCTCACTCCTTCCAGGGTCTCCCCTTTCCCACTAAGGGAGCTCTATCTGTAGGGGATGTCTATCTGTTGTCAGACCTGTCAAAGCCTTGCTTATACCACTGGGATCTATGATCATGTGTCTGCCAATCTTCACAACTGTTTCTTTTCTATTTTTATCCCTTACTTAATCACTTTACTATTTGGGTGAGGGGCCTCTCATACCATGGCACATGTATAGAAACCAGAAGACTAATAGTAGGAGTTAATTCTCTTCTACTACGGTATAGGTCACAGGGTTCAAACATAGGTAGGTCATCAGGTTTGGGTAACGGGCATCTCATAAAGTTCACACATTGCCACACTTGATGTATGATTTGTACATGCTCCGCACAGGGAGTGTTACTATTTGGAGGTGTGGCCTTGTTGGAGTAGGTGTGTCACTGTGAGCGTGGGCTTTAAGAGCCTCATCCTAGCTGCCTGGAAGTCAGTCTTCCACTATCAGCTTTCAGATGAAGATGTGGAACTCTCAGCTCTGCCTGCACCATGCCTGCCTGGATGCTGCCATGCTCCTGCCATGTTGATAATGGACTGAACCTGTAATCCAGGGTCAATTAAATGTTATCCTAAGAGTTGCCTTGGTCAAAGTGTCCATTCACAGCAGTAAAATGCTAACTAAGACATTTGAATCATGGTAAATGCAAAGTGATGGGCAGGTAAAAAAAATTACACAAAGATGTAGTGTTGAAAGATGGGGCAGAGAGAGAGGGAGGGAGAGAGAGGGGAAGGGAGAGGGAGAGAGGAGGAGGAGGTAGGGAGAGAGGAGCAAGAGGAGAGAGAGAGACAGACAGACAGAGAGTTTTAGAGAGAGAGAGAGAGAGAGAGAGAGAGAGAGAGGAGAGAGAG
>NC_034597.1:92663316-92676219 GCF_900095145.1 Mus pahari
AGAGAGAGAAAGAGAGAGAAAGAGAGAGAAAGAGAGAGAAAGAGAGAGAGACAGAATCAGGGTAAAGTAGAGGAGATGGTCCAGAGTGGGCAAAGCACAGCACAGGAATCCCACAGCAGTAATTGACAAGGAGCTATTAAAGCTCTTAGAAGCAGTGACAGCACATTTGTAAGAATATACCAGATGAAGGGGAGGCTCTTACAGCAGTCATGAAAGCCATGTGTGCCAAGCTGCCACCTTCAGATGGTCACAAATTTACTATAAGTAGATAATAATCACTAAGATCAGGACCATCAATAGCCCAGCAGTTGATAAAGATGGAGCCTTCACCATCAATTTTAGAACAATCCCTTCACGTGTGCTACTAAGTGTACTTATTTCATCTGCAGGGTTTGCCTAACTAACAGCTCCACTGAGGAAGACAAACTCCCAGTGGCACCTGAAATTACTTTGAATTGCTGGTGGCTGTGAACTTCCAAGAATATTAAATAAAATAAAATCGAATAAAATGTTAAATTTTTTAAGCATTTAATTCCCACAGTTAGAAATTCTTCCATGTTTCCCACTGCCTGCCTGTAGCAAGAGATGGAAAGTTCACTGACAGGAGGATTTCTGTCAGAGCTGCAATTGGTTTCCTACATAAACAAGTTAAAGATGGTTTAACAAGCTGAAATGCAAACAAACGTTCCCATTGGTAGTTGGCTTTCTTAGAGTAAAACTTTTAAATTATAGCAGTAAGCATAACAAAAACCCTGAGAGTCACGTTTAAATGTGCTAATACTGCATATAAACACTGTGCCTGTTCACATGATTTCAGTAATTTTTAATGTCTTTGGAGTTTATTTTACTTATGACCAGCATTTTTGAAGTTTCATAAACATTTTAGAATAAATGTGTTTTGTGTTTAATTAAGGCATTGATTCCAAAGATACTCAAATGCCTGAGAAATGATCGTTTGTAAATGTCATTCAATAAACATAAAGGAATGATCAGGTTACAAGCATGCTAAGGACAGTCTTGTCGTTTCTTTTTGGAAATGACAAGACCAACCTAAACAACGTGGAAAATGACTAGAAAACCTTAGAAACAATAAACAAAACTGCCGTGCCTGAGAGGAAGTGTGGTTCTCTTTACAGAAATGTGAGAAGGTTATGTGAAATTACTAAAACTAAACATGAGGATAGAGTCAAAGTTAGGGCTACTGTCAAAGCTGGATGGTGGGTACCAGGAGTAAGAGTGCAAACCTTTACTTTTGTATGATTGACATAGCAAAATTGTTAAATTTATATTTAATTATATATATGTGTGTGTGTGTGTGTGTGTGTGTGTGTGTGTGTGTGTGTGTATGCCCAAAAGCTATTTACAGTTTCAGCCCTATTCTAATAAAAAGAAAAAATCCCACAGTATTCTTCATGGAAATAGAAAAATCTATCCTAAACTCATGTAAGTCTGAAAAGGACCCCAGGGAGCCAGAGCAAACCTGAGCAAAGAGAGGACTGTTGGAGCGATTCCCATTCAAGATTTTAAAACATATTACAAAGCTATAGTATCCAAAATAGTATGGCACTGACACAAAAGCAGATGTGTAGACTAATAGAACAACCAGAACACCTAAACTTGAGTGCACATAACTATTGACAGTTGACACAGATTTTTAAAAGAAAGAAAAAACATACTCTGCAGAAAAGAAGGCATCTTCTGTAAATGGTGCTAAGAAAACCAGATGTCCATGTGTAGAAGAATAGAATTAGGCAGTGACTTTTTTCATTGCAAGTATGAATTTCTAATTTCGGAAACAATGGAAATTCCATCTAGGTATCTGACTCTTGCTTGGTCCTAGTAGCAGTTCTCAAGGTTAAATAGCAGGTTCCCTTCTGAAAAGCCATGCCATCACTGGTTCCCAGGGCTGCACCCTGCAGTGCCCTGAGCCATTCACTGCCTTCTGCTGCTTCACTCTTGAGTGGTGTTCCCAAACTCTGAGGCCTGCTTCCATGCAAGGCATGATCTCTCTCTGAGTGTCCTCATCACCATAAACAATGGAAATATCAAGACCAAATCACGCAGTGCTTCCAAGAATTAATTCAACAATGGACTGGGGGAAAAAAGTTAGACATTTAATAAATAATGGCAATTACTATTTTATTAGTAAAAGTATGGAAACTATGAATTTCTCAGCACAGGAGTCAAATTTAGATTTGTTGTAAAGACAGTATTTTATATTGTGGCTGCTAACAACACTGTAAAAGCTTTGTTGACTTCTGAATAAGCACCTAAAACTAACTTACTACAAAACATTCACAAATCCCTGCAGCTTGTTTGTTTAGCTGAATTGTTTGGTTGTTGAGATGATTTGGAAACTCAAACCCATATGAGCCACTAAATAATATTTCCAACCCTTTCAAGGGACTTTTTAAAAAATAGGAGATAGGGACAGATATCTAAACAGCTTGTTCTAGACAGTACAGAAAATACACGTTAAATAGTCATACTTAACCCCGTCTCCCAAAGCATACATATAGAAATATCTCAGTCTAAAGTTAGTAATGAGGACATCAAAGGATAGCTGATGGAACAGAGAGAAGACATTTTAACCTTACTTGATCAACCTGTTTCTCTCATGATCTCTGCTTTAAAAAAAAAAAAAAAAAAAAGGAGAGGAAGAATGTACTAGTTGCAAAGAATTGTCAGAGATGTGTTAGGTAGATGCCATTTAGGGGAATGAGCAACAAAACTGATTGATTAGGCCGATAGGCTGGGGTCTGTGTCAATTAAAAATAGGACTGTCAGTTTCAAGAGATGTTGGTTTTGCTAGGTGTATTAGACAAATAACAACAACAACAATAATAATAACAATAATAATAATAATAATAAGGCTATTTGTAAGATTAATGTTTCATGGAGCTGACTTCCCACTTACTCCTCATGGCTTGGAGCCTGGTACCAAAGTGAACCAAGATTCCTGTAAGCAAAGGGTAGAGGTAGGGCTTGCATTATGCCACCATATTGTTGACCACAATTTTTAAACAATTCCTGACACCTAATCCAGGTAGAGTGTAATATGGTGATCCTGAAGGTTCCTGTTTTAGTCAGGGTTTCTGTTCCTGTACAACATCATGACCAAGAAGTAGTTGGGGAGGAAAGGGTTTATTCAGCTTACACTTTCATACTGTTGTTCATCACCAAAGGAAGTCAGGATCGGAATTCAAGCAGGTCAGGAAGCAGGAGCTGATGCAGAGGCCATGGAGGGATGTTCTTTACTGGCTTGCCTTCCCTGGCTTGCTCAGCTTGCTCTCTTATAGAACCCAAGACTACCAGCCCAGAGATGGTTCTACCCACAAGGGGCCCTTCCCCCTTAATCACTAATTGAGAAAATGCCCCACAGCTGGATCTCATGGAGGTATTTCCCCAACTGAAGCTCCTTACTCTGTGATAACTCCAGCTTGTGTCAAGTTGACACACAAAACCAACCAGTACAGCTCCTGAACTCACACTACCTGAGATCAAATAAATACAGCTTACAAGGAGGCCAGTGAGACACATTATTATCAATGCATGTCCGCCAATGACACAGAGTCAGCCACTATAAGTATGCCTTACAACTTCCCAGAAACTTTTTTTTAAAAGTTTTGGAAAAATCAGGAACCTTAACAAGAATTTGTTTAATAAGCAGCAATTTAAAATGTGCCTCACTTGTATGGTCATCCTAATTTTTTTAAAGGGCCACGAGTTCAATCATATCAGAATGAATAATCCATCTCAATCCAGAGAAACATCTTCACACAGCTTTGGTAAACATGTATTTTTTAAATGCTATACATAAAAATGATGTTTTCAGTGATGGGCATTTTATAGACACTCAGGGGAAAGAAGTTGTATTTGAATGTGCATGTACGTAGAAAAACAATATAATTAATTACAACTCAATATGTCTTCAAAAAGTGTAGAGGATAAAGTAACACAAGTTTTGAAGTTTAGGAAAAGACTCCATGATGGAGGTTGTAACTCAGTCTTAATGGAATCACAAGATTCCGGAACCATAGAATGCATTGAGGCACAAGAGGATGGCACCAGCAATCAGCCCTGTGCCTGCCAAGGTGTTGTGGCCTTCTAGCATGAAAAGTGCTTTGCTTTGTCAAACGCATGATGTGAAGAAGACATAGGAAATGAAGGAGGAGAGGCTAGCTGAACGCTGTGGAGCTAAAGTATTGTTTAAAGTTAAGACCACTCGCGGGAGCCTCCGTCAATAGCTCAGATCCTACAGGAGACCTGTCCTGGGGAAACAAATCGTGCACTGACTACTGGGGTCTTGACCAGAGATACAAAGAGAATGGCTATGCAGCAGGGGTCTGTGCATCACCTTGGAGCACCCACGGCACTGGTGTCACAGCTCTGGGAAGGATCAGCTTCCTTAGTTACATGAAAAGATACCCTGCAAAGTACAGAGGGAAACTCATGTTCTTCTGCACGAAAGATCTTAGACACAGCGTTAGCCCAGACGCCACTCGGGTGCAGATCCTCAGGCCCCTTGTCCTCTTGAACTCTCACCAGGTTTGGGAGTGAATTATAGAAAATTGTGCTTTTCTTTGCCGAGAATGAAAGGGAAGGGGATGGGGGAAAAAAAAGGAAGTCTCTCTTTGTTTCTTAACTTCCCACTGGGTTCTCGACTCGTTAGGAATCAGTTCCACTTGCTAAGGCTCCCCTGGAGCTGGCTGCCATGGCTTTGGCTCCTGGCCTCCAGTGTAACACAAGCAGCCCGCAGCCCCAGACTATACCCAGCCTTTCATCCAAGGGAGGAAGAGCGCCTTCTTGCCTTCAGAAAGCTCACAGGGCTGCAGGATCCAAATGAGAAGTGCTGCCTTTTAAATAATGCGGAGAATTTCTCGCAATAGGCGCTCGATGCTTGCAAACTGGATGCTTGTTTCATTGTGACCTCTGCATTGGTTCCTAGACCTCAAACTCTCTAGAGAATGTTACAAATTCACATGCTACCTCTGAAGGAGAAAGAAATATAAAGAGGCCATATGTCACACACACACACACACACACACACACACACACACACGCACACGCACACGCACACGCACACGCACGCACACGCACGCACACGCACCTGAAGCTCTGATTAGACTAGAAAGGGGCATTAGAAAAAAAATAAAGAAAAACATATTCATATTAACAAACAGCTCCTTGTCAGTGATACGGGTGAGAAGGCTTTAAAACTAAGTTAGTCTATTAAAACCGCGAGCAGAGTGTATTAACTACTCTCCTCTACAATATTTTAAGTAGCTTTAGGATGATTTTTTTCTGTTTCTTTCTCTTTTTTGATATATATATCAACAGGGAAAGTGATCATAAAGTAGCAGTGAGTATAAACCAGAATTCCGCAGAGAGAGGAGCAACAGGAAGGATCAACAGGACACGGGAGCAATCAGCCGCGTGATGCTTGAACACTTGAAACTCCATAAGCCTTGGCTTCGGACCATGGAAAGTAGTTCCTAAGGATGGCAAAGCTAAATTAGATGATGTGCCAATTTAACACCTCCGGTAAAAAGGCATCAAAGGTGTTCATTAGGGGAAACACCTGTGAAGCAGGCTGGGGGATGAGGGGACTGAGCCGGGAAGCTGGCAGAGCCGTCAGACGGCGTAGCCATCTGGCCTCTATGAAGGAAACGGAAGGCAAACAAGGTTTAGTGAAAGTGTCTTCATTGCGGGTCTGGGAAAGCTATGAAGCTCAGTGGGTTCTTCTCAAGCAAATGCCCTTGTCAAAGAACCCTCTGCCCGTCAGGAACACATCCACTAGAGCCTCTGAGCTGTGCTCATTCATTGGCTGGAGCAGCCTGTGAGAACTGTAGCCCCCTTACAACAGTCGTGATAGATTTCCAAGCGTAAGACTTGCTTGCGGCTAAGAGAAGTCTTTGAGCTATATTCTTACAACCTGGACACCAACATATATGAAAAGCATTTGACACTAGTAATTGACTTATAGAAGCCATTCAATTATTATTATTATTATTATTATTATTATTATTATTATTATTAACAACTTTACATCTCACTCACTTCCAGTCTCCTGGTCACACCTCCCCATACCGCCATCCCCCCCCCAGGAGGCATTCCTTAAAGGTACCCTTTCCCCTTAAATCTCAGATAGTTCGTTGGTATGAATGACAAGCATAATAAACATAGTTTAAATTACATTTAAATTGTAAGTTGATCATTGTTTAGTTAAATGAAAGATTCTGAAAAGATTGAGTTTGAGAATAACATAGCAATGGAAATCTTTGCTCAATGGTAAATTATGCACAGATTCAGAGAGGTTGAGGCAGCGAGAGACTTACTATTTATTTGGGTACAAAGTCCATCTGCCTTGGGAAATGCAGTCAACATTACCCTTTCAATGACACATGCTTGGTAGACAACATCTTATTCTGAATCACAGCAATCTTAAAGAATGTGAAGGATAAATTTTGTTATAGAAATATGTGTAAGATTTTTTTTAACTTATTTTATTCGATATTTTCTTCATTTACATTTCTCAAGTGTGAGGTGGACATTGAACATGAAGCAATTTGTTATGGAATTTTTCAGAAACCCCATGGCACCGCACTGTGGCAGGGATAGTCAACTTCTTTATTCCCTGGTTCTAATTTTGTCTAGATCTAACTAGAATGATCCCATTTATAACAAGTTATTTCAACTACTTCTTTCCATGGCTTCTTGCTAATCTGTCACCACTGTGAATGACTTGGTGACTATCCAAGCTAAGAAATTCATTAATAGCTGACTGTACAAATGGTCACCAAGCTCCTTCACCGTGGAGAGACAACAGTACCTAGACAGACATTCATGAAAACTTAGCCAAATCATGTATGAGACTGTGCCAGAAATAATCTTTGGGTTTGATGTCAGAACCTCTTTTGGTGGTGGTAAGACAATTGGTTTGGGCATAATCTGTGATTTCAAGGAGTATGCAAATAAAATGAGTATACACAGAGACTCATAATACATGCCCTGTGTGGGGAGAAAAAAATACTTCAAGAAAATAGCAAAATTAACACAAGAAGAAAGTGAAAAGATCAAGGGACTACAAAGGCCAATGTTAGTGAGAGCAAAAGAAATAAAATGTGTGCATGTGTGCACAAGTGTATGTGCTCATGTGTGTATGTGTTCATGTGGACATGTGTGCATGTGTGCATGTGAGCATGTTTGCATGTGTGCATGTGTGCATGTGTGTATGTGTGCAGAGGCCAGAGGCTGGCATCTTCCTTCTTCACTCTTTATCCCTACTTACTGAGGCAAGAGCTCTCACTGGAGCCGCCTGACACAGCCAGTCTACCTGGGCTGCTAGCTCCATGAATTCCCTGCCTCTGCCTCCCACGTATTACAATTACAGGTGGGCAGACAGGCTATTCCAGCAATGGTGGGTGCTAGAGATTTGAAACCTGGTCCTCAAGCTCACATGAAAAGTGTTTTTGGTGTCTTCCACTGTGGAGTAAACCTTTGCGGTGACAACTTGTGATCAAACTTCTGCCTTCTGAGTCATTGGACCTTCATATGAAGTCTCTTTCCCTTCTTGAAAACTCTGAAATAGATTTTTTTAAATTGTTTCATTTATTTACATTCCAAATGTTCGTCCCCTTTCCAGTTCACCTTTCAAGAGTTCTTTACCTCATTCTCACTCCCCTTTGCCTCTTAAGAGGGTGCTCCACACTCCAATTCCCACCTGCCCACCAACCCCACCAGATCACCTTGCCCACATCTCCTTTCCTTGGGGTATCAGGTCCCTACAGGATTACGCACATCCTCTCCATCTGAGTCCACAAGGCCATCCTCTGCTACAAATGTGCCAGGGGACACAGACCAGCCCATGTATGCTCTTTGGTTGGTGGAACAGTCTTTAGGAGATGCCAGGCATACAAGTTAGTTGATACTGTTGGTCTTTTTAAGGGGTTGCTTCTAAATAGCTCCTCTAACCGTTCCCTTAACTCTTCAGTAGAGGTATCCAACCTCAATCTAATGGTTGGCTGTACCTGCATCTGTCTCAGACACTGGCAGAGCCTCTCAGATGACAGTCATGCTAGGCTCCTGTCTGCAAGCACAAGATAGCATCATATTGTAATAGTGTCAGGGTTTGGGTCCCACCCATGGGATTCACTGGATGGTCTTTCCTTCAATCTCTGTTCCATTTTTGTCCCTGTATTTCTTTTAGTCAGGAACAGTTCTGGGTCTGACGTGGATTTTTAAAATAAAAACTAAAACTTAAAGAAGAAAAGAAGCACCTGGTAGCGAGCTGGGTCCTGGAGCACAGCAAGGGCGAGCTGGGTCCTGGAGCACTGCAAGAGCAGAGGGTCTGCGACGGCTTGGTGACGTGGTCTCCTGCACTAGCACTCACTAATCTCTGAGGAGAAACTTTAAAGTCTTCAGGGAATAGCAATGTGGGCCAGCGGTTAAGGGTGCTGACTGCTCTTGCAAAGAACCCAGTTTTGATTCCTAGCTTCTGCGTGGTGACTCACAATCAGCCATAACTCTGGGTTCAAAGGATCTGGCCCAGGCTTCTGATCTCCATGGGGTCCTGCATGTGTGTGCTACACATACATCAACTCAAACATATAGGTGCTCGCTCTCTGTGTGTGTGTGTGTGTGTGTGTGTCTCTGTCTCTCTCTGTCTCTCTCTCTCTCTGTCTCTCTCTCTGTCTCTCTCTGTCTCTCTCTCTCTCTCTCTCTCTCTGTCTCTCTCTCTGTCTCTCTCTTTCTCTCTCTGTCTCTCTCTGTGTGTCTCTCTGTCTCTCTTTCTGTTTCTCTCTATATCTATGTCTCTCTCTGTCTCTGTCTGTCTCTATCTCTATCTTTCTCTGTCTCTCTGTCTCTATCTCTCTGTCTCTGTCTCTCTCTATCTCTCTGTCTCTGCCTCTATCTCTCTGCCTCTCTCTGTCACTCTCTCTCTGTCTCTCTCTCTCTCACTCTGTGTGTGTGTGTGTGTGTGTGTGTGTGTGTGTGTCTCGTACTCTCTCTCTCTAAAGTAAATATATAAATAAACTTCAAAATGTCATCTTGGTGTCGTGGCAATTTCCATATGTTAAATTTCTGGAACGTCATATATAAATTAATAACTTCTTACTTGAGTTTGGAAATTTTCGTAGTCTTCCATACTCAACCTCCAGAGCTGCTGAGCCACCTTAACATGTCAGCCTGGATTTATAGGTATGAAGGACAAATGTTCCCAGCTAGGTTACATTATGCTCACATGGTCTCATGAAATAAACATCTTACTAAAACATTTCATCCCTTCATATTTCAAGAAACTCATCTGCTGCCTCAAGTCTTCACTGCATAAGTCTCTATAGCTTTCAAAATTATCCCTGTCTTGGTTGATGAAAAAAAACTCTATGAAAACAGAAGTGTGAAATTTTTCATCAATGTAGTTTTCTGGTCTACCTGTAAATACCTTTATGGAATAACACAAAGCTAATGCATCTATTTCTAAGGATTTATTTATTTTTATTCTATGTGTATTATTGGCTTGGGTACACATATTTCTGTGCACCACATGCATGCCTTCTGCCCACAGAAGCCAGAAGTCATCTTTGGATACCCTGATGGTTGTGAACCAATGTGTGGGTGCTGGGAATGAAACCCTCTGGAAGAACAGCCAGTCTTAAACCCAACTAATACATATTTAAACAGACAGCTTTCCAGGTATCTATGAATTTAGGCTCTTACTAACTTTTTGAACTTGCAAAAATCACTTAACCTTGCGAATCTCAGAACACAAGAACACAATACCTAGGATAAAGTCTAATACATAATATATGATTAATCAGTTATTGCATGCAGTAAATTTTCTAGATGACTAGCCACAGGAAAACATGTGGGAAACGTCTCACAACTTGGGAAAAGCACACTTGCCTCAGTAAACACTTACAATAATTACAGCAATTACAGCTGCCTGTAAGTGTGGCGTTATGGGTTGAGTACTCGCAGAAGGCAGGAAAAACACAAAAGTAAATAAAAACGAATTTCACAATGCAGAGCCCCATGAGGCACACTTAGTGCTGCAAACGTGAAAGGAAAGGTAAATGTGGCCAAATATTTACCACCAGTTGCTTCATGTGAACCTCCAGATCAAAGAACTACGAGTCTTTACAAACCAGGAGTCAGTATTAGAAAATTTCCCTATGTCTTCTTTAATATATCCACTGTTTATTTCATACTTTGATTTTTGCATGCCTCAACCCAAGTATACACTCGGTTTCAAGCAAATTGACATATTATATCCCCTAGGAAACAGAACCTTCTCTGAAATGTATGGATCTTCTGCTGCCCAGAAGAGAAAAGTCTTCCTGTCTTAATCGGGTCAAGGCCCCTCCTTGTTAGGCCCAGAGGTTGCTCAGCAGTAGCTGGTACAGAGAGTGATTCCTGCTCTGCAACTGTCTGTTACCATGGAGACATGCTAATTAGTGAATGATGAGAAAGCCGGAGGAATGCAGGGTCTATAAAATCAGGAGAACCAAAGGGAAATAAGAGGAGAAATATGGACAGAGAGAAATGAGAAGATGTTGTGGGACAGTGGCAGGTTAGATGTTCCGGGATGGTAGGGACACAACAAAGAAGAAAGAGGTTGTAAAGAGGAAAGGGTATTAGTGACAGAGGGTGTGAGGAGAAGCAAGACTTGAGAAAAGAGATGGGAAACTCCACTGCACTGAGTATAAATCCCCAGGGTCATCCGATTCTGTAAATATGTATTTGAAATGTTATTAAAGACCTGTTTATTTTTCCAAAGAGAAGAAAACGTGACATCCAGGACCACCAAAAGAGACTGTAGACTTCTACTGATACTTCTTTGCTACACAGTGGGGCCCCATTTGCCAGCCTGTCACAGTACTCTGAGTAGCGTGTCCATGTGTGACATTCCTGTCTAATCCTCTGAGCCAAATGTGTCCTTGGATTTCTGTATCCAGACCTCTGACGAACACCATGTAGGGGTGCAGGGAAGAAAACACAAGTGACAACCTCAAGTGTAGCACCTTAGGGAGGTAATGTATCAAGTGCTCATGAGCGTGGACCCTTGTACGCCTAAGGCAATTTGGAATCTTGACTGGGTGATAAGAATCAGTCTTCCAAAGAGATAATCATATTTTTATCATAGTATGCTAAATTTTATATTTTATTACATTAATAATATAACTGTTTTCATACTTGTTTGGATATCACATTATGTACTAGTAGTATATTTGAATTTTACTTATCTAAATAATACAAATTTTATAAAAATATAAAAATGCTGATACACTCATAAATACTATAAAGGGCTCAGTATTCTAACCAAAATGTCTCCAGCTAAGAAGGCAGAGAATCAGCGGGCTGCGTTAATTTGCGGGGAGTTCTGGAGGTAGATGAGTTGCATATCTCATCGGCCCATGCCAGTAAGTAAATCCACAGCGTTTCATACACCTTGGAAATCCGATCTCTGCCCTTGGATTTTGATTTCATCTGCAACTTTTCAGTCTATCTTCTAAGCCTTGTGAGACCCTCTTACATAGATGGTTGTATCCTTCTTTGTGTGCTTGATGCCCTTCGTGTCTGTGCCTATTATACATGGCTGTTTTTAAAGATAAACACTCCTGTCTGTGAATCCTCCTCTGAACTGATAGATGTTGTCTGTGAATTTTATGGGACTCTGGGCATTTCCAAAACAACTTAGCTTTCATTAATATTTAGACTCACTATTAGTCTGGAACCTATTCCAAGTTCTAGTACCAGGAAATCCAGCTATGGGCTTGGGTCATCAAGATGGTGTCCGCCTAATTAGTTAATACAGAAGAAAGATCATGAGTCCTTTCCCACCCACTGACTTCATTCTCAATTATTCTGCTTTCTATACGTTTTTTTTAGTATGTGTGTACATTGCCTTCACATTACTCTGACCACAATAGCTGACAGAAACAACATAGGAGGGAAAGACTTATCTGGGCCCATGGTTTCAGTCCCTTGTGGTTGGGAAGGTGTGGATAAGCATCCCGGCTCCCAGAAGCAGAGACTTCACATCATGGAGAACCATGATAACAGCAGGAACCAGGATGGGTATAATTTTCAAATGTCCATCCCTGCTGACTGCTTCACCAGCTCATCCCCACCTCCTAAAGCTTCCACAGCCTTTCAAGTCAGCACTGCAGCCTTGGGCACAAGGATTCAGGGCATAAGCCTGTGGAGGAAACTTCAGATTCAAACTCCAATATCATGGTGTGAAATATCACCATGCTAGACATTATTACATTTCAAGTGACTTTTCATGATTTTGAATGGTATGTGCTTCGACAACTGCTATATTCTATCGTACTGAGTTAGCCAAAGATATACAAGTATATAAAAGCGCCGTATGCACAAACCCAAATCACACTCTAACCCCCAAACATCTCTTCCGTGCAGGACTACCTGAAAATCTCAAAGCAGCAACGCCATCAGGTAAAGACTTTGGTGGTGTGCATTTTTATAAAAATAGTTTCTGCTCCCATGGTCTAGGAATGCTCATGATGGATGACCATTCAGATTCACTTACATGAGCCAACAGGTAGAACTGGAGTATAAGATCCTAGGAAGGAGGGCAGGCCAGGTGATGGTATGGTGTGGTGAACTCTAAGTATACTGCATGCAGCTTGAGAATCCTGAGGACCAAGAACCACTAGGTAGGTCTGGGTAGAGGACAGGAAGGAGTCAAGAGAAAAGGACAGAGAAAGTCACATATGAATTCGCTCATTTTGACTTAAGGAAAATTAAAACTAGATCATCTTGCTCCAGGCCATTACATAACGAAAGAAAGAAAGAAAGAAAGAAAGAAAGAAAGAAAGAAAGAAAGAAAGAAAGAAAGAAAGAAAGAAAGAAAGAAAGAAAGAAAGAAAGGAAGGA
>NC_034597.1:92676469-92678468 GCF_900095145.1 Mus pahari
AGAAAGAAAGAAAGAAAGAAAGAAAGAAAGAAAGAAAGAAAGAAAGAAAGAAAGAAAGAAAGAAAGAAAGAAAAAGGCATGGCTCTTTGAATGTGTGCTATTGTACTTTTATATTATAGTATACCATTTCCTATTATCAAATAGGTGACAATACTATAATTGTGTGTGTATATGTGTAAAATTTGAGGGGGGATTTCCTTATTCTTTCTTTCATTGAAAATGGATTTATTTTCTCAGCTAGCATGTGCTGGTTGTGGTTTCCCTCCTCCTCTACTCCTCCAAGCTTCTCCCACCTCCCCTCCCACTTGAATCCACTACCTTTCTCTCACTGGATAACAAACAGGCTTCTGGTGGGGGGTAATAATTATAATAAAGTGCTAACATTATATTAGTTAAATTAAAAACAAAACTAAAAGAGTTGGGCAAGACAAGCAAACAGAAGCACTGTGATATGTGGAGGACCTGATGCAGACACTGTGAGCCCTGTGCCTGTCACTCCAGACTCTGTAAGTTCATGCGAGCCTTGCTCATGCTGACTTAGAGGCTCTGGCTTCCTCAGCATCCTCCAACCCCTCTTTCTCTTTCTGCTCTCTCCCATGGGGTTCCCTGCTCCATGAGGGGAAGGATGAATGGAGAAATCCCGTGTAGGGCTTGTGTTCCAAGGCCTCTCACTATACATAATATCTGGATGTGCCTCTCTGTGTTCCCTTCCCATCTGACTTCATGTTCTTTCAATCAATCTCTCAGAAAAAAGTCATAAAAATATAAAAATGAAAATCAAACAAACAAACAAAAAATTAGACAAAAAAATGACCAAAATTAAATATAAAGTCCAAAATAAATTCCATGGAGTGTGGTTTATGGACAACCACTCCTGGACATGGGTCTATCCTGGACTGTGATTGATATACCCAGAGGCACACTAGTGGAAGAAACTGACTTTTCCCTTTGAGCCAGGGTCAACTGTAAATAGGTTCTTGATTTGTGGGTTAGAATTCCTCATCCATTTCCTCCTCTCAGTGCTAGGACCCCATCTGGCTTGAAGCTATGCAGGTCTGTTTTCACAGATGTGGTTTCAAATCTACATCTGTTCCACTATCTTTTGCTCAGCATTTCAGGAGCTTATTTAACCACAAATGCACTCCCATAAATTAAAAAAACAAAACAAAACATGAGATTAGATCATCAGTACCAAAATATTACTCTCCTCATAAACAGTAGGAAGCATATTTCATATTTGTGAATTGAAGTTATCATTTTATGAAGTTCCCTCAGTTTTTCACACTTACTGCTTTTGCCTTTTTTGCAATGTTTCAGAGATATTATAGATTTTCCAGAGAAACTGAACAAATATCAATAATATCATTTAGCCTTAATATTTTAAATTTAAATATGCTACACAGGCACATGTCTTAATTGGGTTAAAGATGATAATTTATGAAATATCCAAGAATATAAAGAGGTGACTAAGCCAGTGAGTAAAACACTGGCAACCAAGAGAGTTTGTCTTCACACACCCATCTGTCCTGGGCAATTTGATTCATCAGACCCTCCTCTTCTTTACCAATCAATAGTCTATTTTCTGTCAGTTCCTCTCAGACAATGCTGCTGTCTTAGACACTGGTCCCAGCTCCCCACTGCCAGGGCCTAAGCAGTCTGTGCAGCTCTTCTAGCTTCCCCCTCTCCTTTTCCTTGGTTTGCAGACAGAGTTTTGAATTACAGAAAAAGACTGTGCTGAAAAATGAAGAGCAAAACCAAGACAACTTTGCCAACCCACCAAGTCTTTCCATGACACCAAAAGATATTATCTCATTTCTGAGTGACCCTATTGAGAGAAAATTCAATAAATTGGAGCTGGTTTTTGATCCCAGTTGTTAACATTGTATTCTATCCCAGTTGGTTCCTGCCAGTCCTTCTGTGTTTGCATTCCTCTGTTTTGTGTAACTTCCCTGTTTTCTTCTGTATAAAAAGTCTGATGCTCGATTTGACATTACATTCA
>NC_034597.1:92678548-92697004 GCF_900095145.1 Mus pahari
TCTCTCTCTCTCTCTCTCTCTCTCTCTCTCTCTCTCTCTCTCTCTCTCTCTGTGTGTGTGTGTGTGTGTGTGTGTGTGTGTGTGTGTGTGTTGTAATGTGCTCTCTCCAAGGAAAGGTGAGTCAGAAATGATCAGACATTCTTGATGAGTAATAACCTAATACTAATATAATAACGCTGTCCCTTAAACAAAACAATTCAAAATTCAGGCAAAAAATATACAACCATTTTCCCCATATTAACCAGATCATTATGGGATAGTTCTGCCCTGTGTGAAAGTCTATAAGAGAATAGAGGAAGAAATGGCAGATCTATAACCCTGAGAGGATAATGACACGAATGCCAGCAGAAGCAGGTATGTGAAAGGCTCCCATGTGGAAAATAGAATTGAAGTCATGTATTAGTGTAAAGTATAGGATTTACACATAAGCAGACATTTTGAGGGCTTTGATGATTATTGAATAATTGATTCCAACAATTAAATTATCTTCAAATTAGATATTTTCACATCTCTAAGAAAGAAGTAGGAATGAGATTTCTTCTCATTTCTCTGTTGTTTAGTTGTTTTGATTTGAGATAGTTTACTGATATACAAGCTATTTAAACTATTCTGGGGATAAAATCAATGTTTGAGATAGCTAATATGATGATTCTCAATGGAATAATAGCACAATTTGAAATGATAACAAAAAGAATAATAAAATGAACCGTTTAAGGTTTATTTATGTGTGTTTTATGTGTGTGTCTGCTTGCATGTATGTGTGTGCAGTACCTGTGTCTGCCAACAGAGGGCATCACATCCCCTAGAACTGTAGCTACAGTAGTTTCTGAACAGACTTTGGGGTGCTAGGAACCAAACCTAGGCCCTCTGCAAAAGCAGCAAGGCTAAGAGCCATGTCTATAACCCCTAAAATGAATTTTTAGTTTTGCTAAACCAATAAGTAAAGTTTGTCTTAAACTAGGGAAATTGCCTAAATAAAGCAGCCAAAACCATAACACTCAAGTCCCAATAATACATACCATTATCCCAGGCGTGCTGAGTCACTTTAAATTAGTAAAGTACAGCAATTTTTTAGGTGACACAAATAGAGAAAAACTAAGGGATGGGGAGCAGTTAAGATGCTATGTCATGATGGAGTCCTTTAAACTCTTTAAAAAAAATTATCAAGGGGAAAAGCCTCAAAGAATAACCTCTCATTCCTTTGTAATTATAAACTTGGCTCTTTGAAGAACCCTGCTTGCAACTTGGACAAAGACTTTGCAAAACATGTTTGTTAAAAGACAGACATTTAAAAACAAATAAAAATGTTTCCCAAATTCAATAGTTAGAAGACATGCTCCTGAAAAAAAAAAAAAATTGAAAAAATACTTTAACAATTTACCTGACAATGTTATGGATGATTTATAAAAGCAAAGCATGACAAAGATGCTCAGTACTGTGGTCAATAGAGACATAAATCAAAACAAGGAGGGAGGGAAAACTTTGGTCAGGATGTAATAGATTAGAGAAGAAGAGATGACATAGAACAAAAATGACACCTTGACTGTCCACACATCAGCACGTGAGTCAGACACTACTTTCAGGCATAACCAACTCAGCATCTTGCGACAATTTAGTTAAGGGACAGATAACACACGATAATTTATTAAATTGTTAAGACTTCAGCAAATAAATTGTTGGAACAATGTCTACTGAGCACATAATGCTCAGTGTACTTGATATGAGACAGCAGGGTGCTAAGACATAAAAAAAAAAAGAAAAAAGAAAAGAAAAGAAAACACTTCTGCCATTTAAGCAGGTTTCCTTCACTGTGTTGGCAGAGATGTATACAGCAATGATGCATTTCCTGTCATATTTAGGCAACCAAACCTTTACTGTAGTGCATGTCTTCAAAAACTCCCCCCCTTTGTTTTGTTGGCAGAAGAAATTCTGAGCCTCGAGAGCTGGTCTGGCCTGACCTGCTATTTCTTTGAGCCATTTTTTTCCGGCACGTTGATGCTTTGCTTCATTCTCAGACACATGAGTTATTTAACTAATCTGGATTTGGATTCACACATATTAAACGCTATCTTATTTTGCGCTCATAAAGAAGCCATGTTCAATAAATGTCAAAAACAAAACACAACACAATTGAGGTGATCTATCTGACCATAGGCTGGTAAGAACAGCTGGTAATACTCAACTGACAGGGCAGAGTGCTGCTACAGGTATTAGAGCAACTGGAACTCCCTTCTAGCTGCTGAAAAGGAACATGCTTCAATCTCCTCAGAAAACAGTGTACCCGTCGCCTAACATCTTCTGGTGTCTCCTTCCCAGGGACTGGGGAGACAGCTCAGCAGGAAAGAGCAGGCACTGCTCACACAGATGACCTGACATTATGTCCCATCAACCACACCAGCAGGCTTATAACTGCCTGTCACTGGTGCTCCAGGGAATCTGTTACCACCGGCCTCTCCGGGCGTTAGCATTCACATGCACAAACAGACATAATACAAATACCAATACACATAATTTAAAATAGATAATTTTAAATATGCTTACCTATTAATCATGCGTTTGACCTGTGAATCATATTTGTAGGTATTTTATTCTAGAGATATGAAAAGATAGCTCAATTAAAAGATATATTTTAAAAGACATTTTAATAGAAGTCTTATTGATAAATTCAAAGAATTTGAAAACAATCCAAATTCACAGGAACCACTATTGAATAGATAGCTAGATTAGAATAAATTGAAAAATGGAATATTACTTAAGAAATGAAAAGGGGACAAATTAATAATGCATATAACACTATATGAATCTTAAAAATAGCATAAAAAGGTATAACTTAGACACAAAAATCTACATGCCATTCAATGCTCATGATTGATTTTGTTCTAAATAACAAAATTATAAAGACATAAAATAATTATGAGAAAGAAGAAAGGCAGGCAGTATGGAAGCATGAAAGAGTTTTAGAGTGAAAGTGTACTGCTATTGTAAAAATACAGTGTACAAAAATTGAGGTTTAATTATGTATAATATTTTTATGACTTCAAAAGTTATAAATGGGAAGTCAAGTAATGTTTACTTTTGGCAAATTTTACTTTGATATATTTATCTGGCTATAGGTTGTTCTTTTAGAGAGGCTATATATATCTGAATAAATGTGCAACTTTGTGTCTGCACACACACACACACAGAAACATGCACACAAGCATGCATATACACACCTGCATACACACACACATAAGCACACACACACACAGAAACATCCACACAGGCACACACACACACACACACACACACACACACACACACACACACACACACACACACACACACACACACACACACACACACACATACACATACACACAGAGAAACATGCACACAGCATGCATACACACACCCACATACACACACACCTAAGCACACACACAGAAACATATACACACCCGCATACACACACACATAGGCACACACACAGAATGCATGCACACACCCACGTACACACACACACATAAGCACACACAGAAACATCCACACAGGCATGCACACTCACTCATGCACAGTCAAGCAGTTGGCTTTTCAGTGTTGGTGGGAATTCAAAGGATTAGTTCATGTGCCATGGCTGCATGCCACATCAGTAGCTGACACTAAATAATGACAGCATTTTACAAACAGCAGCAGATCCACGACCACCATGAACCAGCACCGTTCATCAATAAACAGGTTTTTCACATCCAATTTCTTTCGGCTTTTTGTTTATTTTTCCTCTAAGTGCAGAACTGTCCAGTTGGCATCCCAGCCGCGCTCAATACTCCTAACATGTTCAAACACCCCTTCATAGGGTCTTAATGCATAACTGGCATCGTTTTCCACAGGACAGTAATAGAAAAATTACCACCAGAAAATCTCTGTGCACACTGCATGGTTACGCTTTTACTTAAATGGTTCCTACCCGCAAAAGTAAGACCCTGACGTCATCACAGCAGGCCCACAGCGGTGCTGGTTATGTGAAAAGACATTACCAGGAAAATTCATTTCTACCTCACTTTAGACCTTTTGTTGTAATTCCTTATATAAAAATCCCTTTTTCCCCTTGACCATTAATACTGATAATTATATCTGTATTTCTTAAGAATATTATGAGTTGCCATTTCTGCATAGTAGCAGATTGAATTTATTCACCTTACGGATATATTATTATCACAGATAATAACTGCAGCATGATAATTATCATTAATTATTCATTTGGATTAAGAGGCAAATAGGCTTGTATTCAAGGGTCTTCCAGAGCACTGTTCATTGTTCCTGAGCCCTGTGTGCCAGTGTGACTAATTCATACTCTTTTCTGAGCCACTGTTGACATCTGACGGGTCCCATATGTATTTATTTGAAAATATAATAAAAGGAATGAGGATACCATCTCAAGATGGAGTCACTAAAACAGACATATGGCTTCTTCACTGCCTTTAAGTGAGAGTATGCGGTTGTCTGTTAGAGACAGGCTGCTGTGAGCCTTGCACTGGTAAATGTGTATGTAATTTTTTTTCTCGGCATCCTTGACTCAGACCATTTAAACCTACATTTACATAATAGCTTTTTTTGTAAAATAACAATTTTAGTGATACAGTTTATCTTTTGTTGAACCAAAAGCTTTGATGCAGTTTCTATTGTTAAAGTGACTTTAGTTTAATATGCAAAATGGGATGGCAGGATTTAGAAATCTGGGATGAAATCAAGATGAGGAGGGAGCAGTGAAAAGGAGGTAGACAGCTGTGAAATGGTTCTGGTGAAGGTTTAGCTGACATGCACTACTGTGGTATGACTATATTGGTAACATCTCTTTTGATTTTTCTCTCAGTCTCAGTCCTTAACTTTTTAATCTGTAATTTATATTTACACTTCTAAATAGATGTAAAAAGCAGCAGTAGGAAATCTGTAGCATTACCCCTGCTACTGAGATAGAACAGGAATTTCTAAGGTCGAGCATTTGAGTTTTGCATATTGAAATGACTGCAAGACTTCCCCTCTTTCTCCCGTTCCATCTGATGGCAGACTCAAAGGATGCCACCACAGTGTTGCTGTCACACAGTGCTTGCTTATTCTGATAGTGTTTTGCTGTGTTCCTGGATGGCAGCCTACATCATTCCCATTTATTCTCAGGAGATGGAGTTAGTAGAAGATTGGGTAGTAATATTTAATGAGGAGCATGTAGTTCTGGGGCTGAATCAGGAACCCACATTCTCCAGCACATAGGTCCGGTTTCTGTGTCTCCCCAAGTACAGTAGCATACAGTCTGACACAGATGCTGAAAGGAGAGGGGAATTGAACTTTGAAAACTCCGCTCCAGATGCAGAATTTCAGAACCTTGGGATGGTGGCCATGGGGTTCTTCTGCTGCTGTTGTTCCGCGCAGCTTTCTTTCTTTCTTTTTTTCTTTTTTTTCTTTTTCTTTCTTTTTCAAAAGCAATTTTTATTTGATATTTTCTTCATTTACATTTCAAATGCTATCCTGAAAGTCCCCTATAACCCCCCCCCCAGCGTGCTCCCCAACCCACCCATTCTTGCTTCCTGGCCTTGGCATTCCCCTATACTGGGATATATAAAGTTTGGAAGACCAAGGGCCTCTCCTGCCAATGATGGCCGACTAGGCCATCCTCTGCTACATATGCAACTAGAGACAGAGCTCTGGGGGTACTGGTTACTTCATATTGTTGTTTCTCCTATAGGGCTGCAGACCACTTTAGCTCCTTAGGTACTTTCTCTAGCTCCTCCATTGGGGGCCCTGTGTTCTAGCCAATAGATGGAACTGTGAGCATCCACTTCTGTATTTGCCAGGCACTGGCATAGCCTCACAAGAGATAGATATATCAGGGTCCTGTCAGCAAAATCTTTCCGGCATATGCAATAGTGTCTGGGTTTGGTGGCTGTTTATGGGATGGATCCCCAGGTGGGGCAGTCTCTGAATGGTCCATTCTTCCGTCTCAGCTCTGAACTTTGTCTCTGTAACTCCTTCCATGGGTATTTTGTTCCCCATTCTAAGGAGGAACAAAGTATCCACACTTTGGTCTTTCTTCTTGAGTTTCATGTGTTTTGCAAATTGTATCTTGGGTATTCTAAGTTTCTGGGCTAATATCCACTTATCAGTGAGTGCATATCATGTGAGTTCTTTTGTGATTGGGTTACCTCACTCAGGATGATATCCTCCAGATCTCCACTCTGGAAATCAGTCTGGTGGTTCCATGCACCTTTCTAAGGAGAAAGTTCACGTGGTAAGCACTCATTACCCTCTTAGAAGAATTTTCCATGTTCAGCACAGTCTTGCGGCCAGTAGACACAATGCACAGCATGTCTCCAGAACTTACATCTTGTGTACCTGAAGTTCTATGCCCCTTATCAGCACCATGCTCCAACAACCTCCCTTTTTACACACTAGTAATCCTAGTGTGGTCACAGCAGCCTATAATCAGAAATAGAGATGCATGGATACAGATACACTTGCGAATGGTGTACCCAATGCTTATTTATTAGTGGAAAATACATTTTAATCTAACATGCTTATAATAATAATTGATCATTAATATGTTTAGCATATGCATTACCCTCCACTGAACAAACTATAAATGTTATCTGAAGAGAAATTTGGTGACTAAATAGCTCCTGCTGACCATGGACTGTTTCAGAAAAAAGTTTCAATCTACAAGAAATAAGATTATTTAACAATTAGTTTCAATCTTCATGAAATAAGATCATTTAACAATTAACAAAGTAAGATAATAATTTTAAAACATTTAAAACATCCTCACTTTGCTTCCCAAGAACTCATTCAATATAAAAGCCTAAGAATCTAGGATGGAAGGTTCAGGGAAGGAACTGTGAGAGGACCCACATCTCAAGGCCAGGAGTAGTGTGGGTAGAGACTAGTATCCCAGGTCAGCCAGAAAATGCAAAGATATTCATATGAATACATGTTTTAAAAAAAAAAAAAAAAACAGGAATCAGAGCTCACCAAACACCCTGCACTGGATAAAAATGTTCTTGCTGACTATACTTAATTTGTTGTCAGCCTCTTTAATTTTCCTCTGAACATATTTTTCCTCTCTTGCTCTGAATAAGATTCTCTTCTGGCTGCATCTCTTTGATCTGATTGTCTATGTATTTCTTTTGGCCATGTTATGTTGACAATTCTGTCAACCCCTTGAAATCAGATTCTGGAAATGGAATATACTCTCCTAATGGTGATGATCACTTGAATGTAAAATAACTTGGAATCGTGAAAACAGAAAATAGCCATGGGTTACAGTTATTGTATAACTGGATTATGGAATGCATCAGTGGGCTGGAGGAAAAAGCCAAATGGCATGGATTGTTTGTCCTGGTGCCCTCTACTTTTCTGAAAGGAAAGCTGACTTTAAATCAATCACATCTGTTTAAGACATACCTAAGAACTGGGATTTCTTGAAAGCTCTCGTTTTGCAGAGGGTTCAACTAAGCACGTCAGCTGTCATTTCTGACCCTTGTGATGACCCTCTGCAATGGAAATCAGTACTCCACACCCATGCCAGGAAGCTGAGGCTGACATCCAACCCCTTTCCCCTTGTTCCAACTTATATACACTTAATTGACACCTCCTAGTTACAGCTGGGAGATAGTGAAGGCTTTCAACAGTGTGTAGCACAGTCACTTTCCTGTTTATGATAAAAATTCTGGCAACAGTGGGGAAAGGGAGGAGTGTGGAGTTTAGAAAAGCGTGAGACATTTTCAGTTTATGATAGACTTAGGGCCTTAAACTAAGGCTAGCAGTGACTATAGGAACACTGGATCCTATGACAGAGGATGCTGACGAAATGTCCTTTCAAAAGTCAGGTACTGAGAGGTGGAAATTCTTGTTCAAGTAAGCCACAGGACAACAGTGTTGCCATGGCTTACATAATTTTCCTGAGTCAGAGGAAATCTAACCCTAACCAATTGAAAAGAAAAGCTAGGTGCTTTGACAAGCTTCTGTAGTCCCAGCAGTTGGGAAGATGAAGCAGGAGTGTTGCCCCAAGTTCAAAGCCAACCTGAAATTCACAGTAAGTTCTACACTAGCCTTGACTACGAAGTGAGCTTCTGCAAACTAATATAAAACAAGATGCTTTGATATGTTTGCACGGTTGCATGCTTGCATGATTTTCAAACTTGATTAAAAATATCAGGAACTATAACTCAATTTCGTAACCTAAACTGCTGTGGGGGGGGGGGAAACATAGAATACATGCTCATTCTTTGCTTTTGAAAACGTGGAGTAATTATTCACATAAATGGTTTTTGTATCCTTCATGTAAAAAATAAAGACAGCATTTATGAGAATAAGTCAAATAGAGTATAAGGGAGAAATGGATGCAGTGTAATAATGATAAGAAACCATAATAGCTGCATGGAGGTAGATAGCAAATTGGCATTCATTACTCCAATGGGGAGAGAGTTAGTGGGCAATTAGCAATAGCAAATGCCAAATGGATGAGTAATCTGTAAGACAACAGTAAATGTATGCACGAGACAGAAGAGACATGCAAGCAGGAACAACGGCAGAGCAGGCACAGTGGCCGTAGGAAGAAGTGCTCTTTATGAAATGAAAAAAAATAAAATACAATGGATCTTTTCTGCCCCCTTCCTCACTCCCAGTGTCATCAGCTTTCAGTCTTCTCTGGACTATCAGAGGCAGCAGTCCCATCCAGGAAGTCAATAACCATGAGCTTCAGGATGTGGAAAAAAAAAAAAAAAAAAAAAAAAAGCTTGCTCTCGATGAGCTAAAGCATTAACTGGGCAAGAAAAATGCTTTTCAAAGAGGGAGCTATAAAATAGAAAGCGGGTGATTCAGCCCTGGAAAATCAAAGAACAGATAATTATGTTATTGTGAGGGAGGACCTAAGGGATATGAATCGCTTTGCTCAGTCGCATTCATATGCACAGGAAGTAATGAAGGTGAAGAGTTTTTAGAATAAAGATAACGATTGCAAGATATCTAACCTACCGACTAGTTTTCAGTACTTACCTGAATCAAAGCATCCTAGACCAATTTAGATACCTTCACTTCAACAGTCTCTGGAGAGATTCTAGACATTTCTCTCAGTTATCTATTCATTGTGCACACAAACATAGTAGTTAAAATATATGTGAGTCAGATGTACAAGAAGGAAGTTTGCAAATATTAACTCCTGTTGATTCATCTTCAGTAATTTCAAAAACTGTTACATGTACACACAGTTCATATACATCATCCCGTTGGCTCTGCATGCTTCACACTTAAGGAACTCTTCTTTCAAGTCTCATCTATGAGAAACAAAGGCTTAATTAAGCCTTTGTCTTGCTCAACATAAAACTTAAACTTGGATCTCTCAAATTACTACTAAACCTGAACTCTGGGCAAATAGTAAACAAGAACGTACAATATACATTATAAATTAGAAAACAGTGGGACTCAGACAAAGTTAGGACCTTCCCTTTCATCAAGCACATTTCTATTTACAAATCACTCAGTCTGTACAATAGACCCTCACAGAGAGGGGGATGAGGATGAAGAATGAGCAGCAAGAACATAGATAAGAAAGAGGCAAATGCAGCGGTAGTCCGTGGAGGCATGATGGGTATCGAGTTGTCATGATGCTGATGTCTGTTTGTGGATTAGTAACCGTGAGAGGTTAAATGTGCAACTCAGTCATTTAGCAAAACTAGGTAACAAGGTAACAAGGTAACTAGGTAACAAGGTAACTAGGTAACTGGGTAACAGGGTAACAAGGTAACAAGGTAACTAGGTAACAAGGTAACTAGATAACTAGGTAACAAGGTAACACAGTAACACTATAACTAGGTAACAAGGTAACAAAGTAACACGGTAACTAGGTAACAAGGTAACTAGGTAACATGGTAACTAGGTAGCTAGGTAACAAGGTAACTAGGTAACAAGGTAACTAGATAACTAGGTAACAAGGTAAAAAGGTAACTAGGTAACTAGATAACTAGGTAACAAGGTAAAAAGGTAACTAGGTAGCAAGGTAACACGGTAACACTATAACTAGGTAACAAGGTAACATGGTAACTAGGTAACATGGTAACTAGGTAGCTAGGTAACAAGGTAACTAGGTAAAAGGTAACTAGGTAACAAGGTAAGTAGGTAACTAGGTAACAAGGTAACTAGGTAACTAGGTAACAAGGTAACAAGGTAACAAGGCGACTGGAAGTCCATGCTTTAAACTCTCAACTGACATGCCAGGTTCTTCTTTCTACCATCTAAGTACTACTTTACAACCGAGTTGCGTGTTAGCTTGGTATTGCCATAAGATAAATGTGCACAAACTTGGATGTCTGAGTTTCTCAGTTTCCCTGGGTCAGGAGTCTGAATCCATGTAGGCAATTATCCATGTGTTTTCCAATTAGAGTGTCTCTTGCGTTGACTGAAGCGGTAACTGGTCATACCCTTTCCAAGACTCACATGATTGGAAGAAGTTATTTCCCTGTGATCGTAGTAGTTCTGGCTTCTGCTTTCTCATTGGCTGTCAGTCCAGCACAGTTCTTTGTCCTGCTTTCTCATTGGCTGTCAGTCCAGTACAGTTCTTTTTCTTGCTTTCTCATTGGCTGTCAGTCCAGCACAATTCTTTGTCCTGCTTTCTCATTGGCTGTCAGTCTAGCACAGTTCTTTGTCTTGTGGTCCACTCACAAACACTCTTAACTTATAGCTGCTCAGTTCTTTGGAGTGAGAAATATCTCTGGCTTGCTGGCTTTCCAAGAGCTCACCTGATTAGGTCAGCCCCATTCAAGACAATCTCCCATTTTTTAAAACTAAACTGATGAGAATTTTTAATTTTACGTGCAAAAAAAAAAAAATCCCTATGATTTCCCCCCGCATGATTCAGCACAGTCACAGAAGTAATAGCACATTGTCCTTACTACGGATTGCAAGTAGAAGCAAGTTATGGGTACCATTCACACTCAAAACGCGAGGACTATAAAACATCTTTAGGCACTGAGGATCTTAGAACTTGCATGACACACCAATGTTAACATCATAAGCACTAGGATCTGTTTCCTACCCACTACAATTGAGTTACTCCAAGCTCCTAGGTACTTTCCTGTAAGGTATGCATCATACAGTGTATCCCTCTATGTGGTATTGGCTCGTCACCTTCCATAGGTTAATCCCTCAGTCAGCAATGTTATACCACCCATTGCAGTACTTCCAGCATCCCTGACACTCCTTCAGCACGTGATAAATGGCAGCAATTAGTATTTAAATGGCTTTCCTCAGAAACAGTACTGCCTGTCAACAAAGAAGGTTTAAAGCCAAATTATCTTCTTAGATTTTCACCCAGTCTTGTATTCAAATGCATATGACAACTCAAACATGTGTATTATACTAGCAAGTGCTAATCTTCGCATCTCCACTATCAGATTGAGATCCATTATTTCTTCATTATATTCTGATAGAGATATGTCCATGCTACTGCCCACAACAGGGAGTTATCCCTATACCAAAGCTGCTTTTGTTATGAAAGCAGAACTTCAAGCTAACTCATTTAGAATTATATAAATGAATTAAGAAATGGATTTTACCTAATTGAACAGTTGGAGATGGTCTGCAAGTTCCGGGTTAAAATGGAATTTAAAAAAAAAAAAAAAAAAAAAAAGCAAACAAGGGAAAGACTATGGTCACATGTTTTTAAAGGCCTACAGGCAAGAAAGTCTGAGAAACTAAATAGAATATTTTGTAAGGAAGTAGAGGGCAATGTTGAGACAGTAGAAAATAGATCTATCAGAAGAAAAATGTTTAACATCTCAAACCATAACCAAACAAGCAATTCAACAATGTCTACAGTGGAAGGTAAACTGACATGCACAGTTCACTGAAAACTTCACATCACGACATCCCTGCATCCATGGACAACTTAAATTCACATTGCTTTTGGAAAATAGATCTAGAAGTCATTTTAACATTTTTACAAGTCGGGAACGCTGAGGTCTCTTCTGAGGTCATAGCTGAAAACCTTGAATCATTTTATTTCCTCTCTGCTTTTTAGTTCATTGTGTGAGGCAAAGCCTTGGTATGTAGCCCAGGTTGTCCTTAAGCTTGGAGCAATCCTTCTGCCTCAGTAGCGTGAGTCCTGGGATCATAGACCAGCACCACCATGCCTGGCTCTGTTGAGTCATCTTGCAAATAAAGGCCTGCAGTGTGTACATTTTAAAAGTCTTTTGCTCATTTTCTTGAAGTGATCTACATAAATTGGTCACTGAGATAACCACAGAATGTTCCATCTCAATGATTATTAAAAACTGGAAAAGGCATACTTGGATTTAGGAGCTATTCAAACAATTGTCTATAATAGCCTTTCTAAAGTTCTAAGGCAATTCCATAAGGGGCTTATTGTCCCATTAAACAAAGACGTACCTTTGGCTGTCATAAATCCTCTATTAAGAGAAAACCCACCTTCAAGATTCTCAAAGCAAAAGCTTGTGAATCAAGTATGAAGATAAATTTACCTGTGAATACTCTGAGCATTGCAGAGTGAGAGGAGAAACAGAGGGGGTGAGGAAGGGAGAGGGAGAGGGAGAGAGGGGGAGAGGGAGAGGGAGGAGAGGGAGAGGGAGAGGGAGAGGGAGGAGAGGGAGAGGGAGAGGGAGAGGATGGAAGCATATATTTAAAAGCTCAGACAGTAAACAAGTGATAGCAAGGAACTACCATGGTCATCCCTCATCTTATGCTCTTTGTTTGAAGATAGATTCAGATCTGCTCTGTGCCCAGCAGTATACAGTCCTTGTACAAAGACCAAAGCAAAGGGGAAGTGTGAAGGCCAGCAGAGCTCTTGTGGGCTGAAGAGAAGTCAGCAGGGTAATGCTACCCCAAATCTATATTTGTCAAGCTCTTACAGTAAACTCGGCTTTCTCCTGTCTATTAATAGTTGGCACTTCTGTAACCCTGCATCTCAGCAGTGAGAGCCAATGTCCATCATATTGACTTCAGGGCCGCAAAAGCGTCCAGCACCCGCCCTCAAAAGAGGTCGGTGCCCTTTGCACTGTAAGCTCCAGTTTGTCTAGACAAGCTTGGCCAGTTGTGTAATACACGTAGAGAGAAAGCCCATGTCCTTCAGATCTCTTCTAGCAGCTTGGAAGCCTTCCCTCAGATGCTGGCAAATCATTATTCCCAGAGTAGGGACCTCTGTAAATACTGTCAAGTTAATGAATGGAAGCCAGTGCCACGGAAGAGTTTCTTATGGTGCTTTCTTACCTCTAGCACAAGGACAAGGTGTTTTGTTTCATTTTGTTTTGTTTTTCTCAAGAATCTTGTTGATTTTTCCCACAAATACTCATGAACTACCCATCTTTACTCATCCTAGACTTACAAGTCCCTGTCCATTAACCTCTTCATAATTGTCCCGACCATCCTCCATCCTTTCCCTGGTCCTACAACAGTGCCTAGGTTTCAGACTCACTTGCTACATTTTCCTTGTCACGGTGTCTTTCCTGGGTTGCTGTGCAGAGTCCTTCACTGAGCCTACAGTGTAGACAGGTGTGCTTTATTCTGTATGGCTTAAGTCATTATTTCTCCAACATGCTGAGATCATTCTTCCTCCTTAAATGTCACCTGAAATTGAACCCATCAGAAAAGTCTTTTTAACCATGATAATTTCAGAGAGTGTATCTTGATCATATACACCCCTGCTCCTCCCACAACTCCCCCTCCACCCTCCCCCTCTACCCTACCTCCCAATTTTGTCCTCTTTTGGTTTGGATTTTTTTTTAAGAGAAATAGACTAGGTTCTCTAGCTCTTAGACTCTTTCTATACTCTTCTTCATAGTTCCCTTAGCCTTGGGTTTAGGGATTTTATTAAAAATACTCTAGCTAGAGGCTAGTATTTTGACCAGTTATGGGTTGCTATGAGGGTCTTCATCTGCTGCAAAAAGAAGCTTCTTTGATGAGGGGTAAGTGCTGCACTTTTCTGGAGACACAAGGCTGAGTAGTTAGAATGCACTTAGAAATTAAGCTGCTTTCGATTGTGGTAGAGAGGTTGTGGTAGAATGCTTTTCTATAGCTGCCATGGCTTGACCAGCCTTGGGGAGTTGGCTATGTTTTGTAGACATTTGCAGATGTTCGTTTTGGTCTCAAAGGCCAAATTCAAATTTAAATCTCCCTACAAGAAACTTCCTTGAGTTTATCCATTCATAGTCTATCATATTTTTTATATCTTTACACCTGAGGCAGATCCCTTTTTTCTCCCCACACAGGCCTCTTGAAATTAAGTTTAATCAAAAAATAGCTTATTATAAAAATACTACCTTCAAGATAAAATGAATATGTTTAATCACAGAAATTCAGAGTATTAGAAATAATAGTATTGCTTATTCTCTAAAGCTGGACTTTCCTCATTACCCAAATATGTAGTGTCAAATATTAGTCTCAACATCAAATAAGTGGAGATAAGTATAACTTGATCAGCATGAAAGGAGAAAGGAAGAATAAGACAATAGGAAAGAAGGAAGAAGGGATTCATAACCCCTAAGGATGATTTATTAAATGAATTGTTTTAATGATGAGATAGCTTTTCAAATGAAAAATAGGCAAAGCTTTGGATTTCCAAATAGATAGTACAGTGTGCCATGTTTTTTAAATCATCTAATTGATTCAATTAGCACACTGTCTTTACAGGATTTAAAAGTGCCATGTAAACATAAGTTAGGCATGAACTTTACAGCATCAGAATGATGTCCATGGTGATATCAATATCACCAAAATTTAAAGTATCTGGTTCAGGAAGACCATGCACAGAAAGTAGGAATGTATGTATGTTGCAGATGAGGAAGCTATAGATTGTTCCAGACAGTAATCAATTCAAAGTGCCTAAACCTGGAAAAATCGAGAAGTACTAATATAAGAAACTATTACCTATTTAATTGCCTACAAAATTGGATTTAAATGCTAGCATGGTTATCACTGTAGAAAGGGAAGTATAAATGGTTTGTGAAAATGACTAATGGAGCCAATTACTAACTAAACTTAAAAATACAGACTACTTAGTAAAGTCTGTACATAAGTGCATTCAGTAGAAGCATACATTCAGAACTGTTTGAGAGACTATAGCTGGTATCTACCTATACCACTACCACCTTATGGTGTACTCAATAAACATTTTTATTCTATTCTGGTCTAAAAGGCAAATTCACTCACTGCCCACTAATCCTGCCAATCCCTTCTCCAACAAATCATAACTAAATAAGAGAGGGAGGAGTGATCAAGACAATGAGCCCTACAAGAATGCTAAGTTTTAGGATGTACCAGAACTGATGCAATGCTAAAGCCAAAGACATTGTACTCTCATAGATGCCATGGGCCATTTGTTTTAACAGCAGTCACATGAGGTCAGACACTGACATTATCACTTCACAGATGGAAAACTGGGCCTCAGGAAAACAAATCAGTTGCTTGCAGTCACAATCCACTCATTTACCCAATAGTGGTTTATGAGTCATTGCATTTCTACCTACCTGAGTAGAATTTTACCTGACTGCTCACACTATAAAGTATATGTTCTTCTCCCTTCACTATTTTGTCTCCCATGAAAACAGTTCTAAAACTAAAACAAATCTCAAGGCAGACTCTTTTAAAGAACATGTCTCTACAGGGAATGGAATCCTTTAAAAATATGTAATTCTGACTATGCCTCTGAAGCTAATTTAAATGAGAAGGAAATGAGATTGAAGGTCAAAGTACCCAAAATAGATACAAACTTATCTCCCTCGTGAACTCAGACTTTTTAATATACTGAATGAGCCAGAAAGAGATTAAAACAAGAAAAAAAGTAAAGAAGATAGGTGAAATCTGTAAGGCTGGATTCACAGTTTTCCAGTGAAAATAAGATTGTTTCATAAATGTCCAAGATTAGCAAAAAAAAAAAAAAAAAGACATAATAAATACAGAAAGAAAGGTCTATGCTTGTATCTCAAAATGTCCGTGATGTTAACAAATATCAAAAAGAGCCATATACTTTCCTTTTTCAATTCTGAGGAAATGAATTATAAACTGAAACTGTAGAATACATATTGCTGAATTTATTAAAAGCCAAACCACAAGAGCAGCTGGTGAGGAAACTTTTGGGAAATGTACATGAACTTTGAACATTGGCTTCCAAACTCCAACCGGCCCGTATGCCCGTATTTGAAGTTTCCTGTATCCTTAGTCATGGGGTCATATGAAAATGAAGAGAGTCAAAAGGAAACAAAAAAGTGTCAATGGGAGGGAAAAGATGGTTTTGGAAACTGAAAACCAGTGAGATCAGAAAGGTTCTCAGCACCATTCGGCTCACCAAAGGGAAGGAGAAACCCAGCTCTCGTCGAGTACAACCCCGTAAGCACGCTTGACCCACAGTGGCCACCCATCTCCTATTGTGCCTCTCTTCTTTTCTTCATACTAGACACCTAGTCTTTAAGCAAAACGCATTTCTAAATTTATGCTGTCCTCCAGTTCCCACTTTGACAAACTTTCTTGTCTCCCTTAGGTTTTGTCCTTGCTGGTCTTTGGCTTCATCTCTAATGTAGTCTTTCTTCAGCAAATGGTACTTCAAACATTGCAAACTTAGACCATGGTGCACACCTAGAAAAGATACCTCAGTGGCTTCCCAGTCTTTTCTCACACCACAGAAAGGAAGCCCTGCCTGGCTAGTTGTTCTTTTCTTCAAAATATCACTGTGACCTTAGTGTTCTTTGACACACCCAAGTCCAGCGCTCTTGACATTTTATGTGAGCTACCAATCTCCCTTTCTTCAGTGTCTTAGTGATCCCTTCTACCTGGTTATTCTGCCCCATTTCCCCTCACCTTCCAGGCATTGGCTTCTTGTCTCTTATGCAGAACATCATCCCTGGTTCTAGCCCTTTCTGTCTCATCACTATGTCCCTAGAAACACCAATCTCAGTTATAACTTGGCTTTGTTCCTCACACAAGTCTGCTCCACAAAAACAGTGGTTTTTGTCCACTTGGATCTCCTTTCAATTCTCATCACTTAATATAATGAGATAGTCAAAAGAGGCTCAAAGAACACCACTGTGGGTGGGGGGGGGATGGAATAACTAAATGCTGAACATTTTTATTTTACAATGGACTATAGCCAGCAGGACGAGTTTTCCATGTGGCTGAGGTAGCACAGAGTTAGTAGCAGGGTGAATAGAAGAGAAGACCAAAGGACTGATAAAGATGCTCTAAGGATATATCCCATTTGGTGCTCTTAACAGTTTCTTTCCCAAAGACTAGAAACCATGATATTCAAATATGCATGTGGAATAGGACCTAGAGATACAGCTGGAGCTCTGAAGGACACAGGAGACCTGACTCATCTCTGTTGGCTACAGAGGCAGAGGAGTTGAAGCTACAGATAGGTTGTTCAAACTGATAAGAGTAGAGATAACTCTAGTAGAGTTCTGTGAATTATCTAATTGCCAGCAGAAGCACTGACTTACCAGTGGTTTGTGAAATGTGGTCCTGATGGTGAGGGAGAGCACTTACCAATTCATTTACTGCTCAACCTTATAAACAAATTCCTATCTATAAGAAAGATAAAGTCCTGCATTTTAGCTTTATTATTGAGGGCAAAAGGATACAGATATAGGATGGAAATGATACAATGGTAACCTATAATTCCATGCACCTCATATGACACAGGAATTCATTTCTGTAGTTACATGTTGGGATATATGGTGTCATCCTGTGGGAGGAATCCAAAAGGAGGCAGTGTAGATGTCCTGAATTTTAAAGTTATAACCGGTGTTAAATACGGATTAGGAAAAGTACAGCATATAACCTTATGATATAGATTATTTGAGAGTCAACACTGTCTTCACCTATTCTGAAAGTGGTATGTTCCATTAGAACTCCTTTGAACAAGGCTGGAATGGACCCGTTGATGCCAAAGGATGAAGATGAGCTCAATCGGGCCTATTATTTCTCTTTAGTCTAACAAAACCAAGTGATCTCCCTGGTGAACAGAAACAGACCACTGTTCCTGGTGAATACATGAAAATCCAGTATGACCTTTGGAAGTACAGACCAGGGACACATGCAGTGGTAGGTTGGTACTCTAGTCCCTTCCAGTTCTGATTTCAGTGTTGCTAATCTAAAAGAGAGCCCACAGCGGCATGACCAGTATGGCCTGAATTAAAGTCAATATGAGAGCATAGGTTAATATACCCTTTCTGTTTATACTAAGATTTTGTAATATTCACTGTGGAAACTATGTAGCTAGGGAATGCATTGGTACTGGTAAAGCTTTTCTGCTACTGTTGGTTAGTCCAAGGTACCAGCAATCATAAATGAATAAGCAAATATACATTCTCAAATAAGCAGAGAGTAACATAAAACCAGAGACACTGAAATTGATAGAGGAGAAAGTGGGGAAAAACCTCGAAGATATGGGCACAGGGAAAAAATTCCTCAACAGAACACCAATGG
>NC_034597.1:92698562-92714449 GCF_900095145.1 Mus pahari
TTTACTGGATAGAAGTTTTCTCTGTGTCTTAGCTAGTGTTTTACTACTGTGAACAGACACCATGACCAATGCAAGTCTTATAAAGAACAACATTTGATTAGGGCTAGTTTACAGGTTCCGTCCATTATCATCAAGATGGGAACATGACAGCGTCCAGGCAGGCACAGTACAGCCAGAGCTGAGAAATCTGCATCTTCATCTGAAGGCTGCCAACAAAATACTAACTTTCAGACAGCTAAGGTGAGGGTCTTAAGGCCACGCCCACAGTGACACACCTACTACAAGGCCACACCTCCTAATAGTGCCACTCCCAGGGCTAAGCATACACAAACCATCACACTCTGCTACATCCTGTGATAGAAAGAGGAAAGTGGTGAGATTAAATATGTAAATGATTGCATTGCAAGCTTTTTCACTAATAAAAAGAAATTGTAATTATGTACTTTTATGGCATCATTTAGCACTTCTTACTGTGGTTCGTTCTCTCAAGCTTCACAGATACACACACACACACACACACACACACACGGGATCTCTTGTAGAACCCAAGTGATTATATAGCTGGAGTATACTCACTGATATTTTCATTCCAAGTTTACACTAAACTTGCTATGATAAAAATGTTTTTATTAATAACCTAAAAATTTAATGAAAGCCCTATCTTTAAAAAAAATCCATTTCTCCTTTTACACTAAATTTATAATGAACCTTTGGGAAATTTCTGAAGTTCTTACACACATATTAATTCCCATTAATTAACATAAAGGCTAAAATGCAAATAAAAGTAGTTTCTGTCCTTGGACAGGGCAGGGCTCCAAGCAGAAGGATCCCTGACTCAGGGTGTTCTCCGTGCTTCAGTGAACAGCTGCCTAGCTCTGGATTCCAGACCCTTAGAGCAACACAGGACTACAGCAAAACTTAGAGGCACAATGCCAAGAGCCCATGGCTGCCTCTCCATGGCAACACATCAGGAGCTGCACACGGTGGAAGAAAGACCACACGCAGGCTAAGTTCAAACCCCATCATGTCTTATACGGCCTCACACAACATCTTTATTACAGCATGAAAATACAAGTGCACCCCAAAGGCAAAGCCGGCCAACAGTTTGCGATGTCTGCAATTTTCCTGATTCTTTTGCTGGATACTTTTAGAAGTTTCTAAGACATTCTGAATCTCTTTAGAAATTGGGTTTTTTTTTTTTGCTTTGTTTGTTTGTTTGTTTGTTTGTTTGTTTTTTAAGATACATTTCCCAAATTTTCAAACTGAAGAAAAATCAGAGAACAATTTGTGGAGTTAACCCATGATGTAAAGGTCTTTTTCTCTTGAAACACAGAGGTCATGTGGGATGGTAACAGAGCTAAGGGGGAAGCCTGTGCTTAGAATACCCGAGGATGTAGTTTCCATCACTGGCATCATAATCAAAGAAATAATCAAAGTTCTGAGAGAGGTGCATATCATTTCAGAAAACAAAATATCAAGCCAGTTACTATCCCCATGATAAAAGCATAACATATGTTTTCCTGGACACCGAGATCCTTTGAAAGAGTAGGAACAGTATTCATGCAGCCAACACACCCGTTCCCTGATACACCGACAAACAGCCGTTCTTCATGACGTGAGAACAAATGGCCAAGTCAGAATCGGAACCTGCCATTTTACAGCTGATGCCCGTGTTGCTAAAATACTCCTCCAGGATAATAGCTTCATGGAAGGAGGCTGCTGGCAGGCATTCTTCATTGTCTGGCTTCTGGATGCTGTGGCTGTCTGGTTGTCCTACAGGAAGCCCTGCTGCAGGAGGGGAAGTCATTATGTACTTAGGGAAGGCAGAAAATGGACCTGGTATGCTTGCAGAATGTGAAGGGATTACAACGGTATTGCTGTGCAAAAACAAGTCTCTGGCCATGTACTCTGTCACGATGCTGTGCCTTGGTATGTCCTGGCAGCATGGAGCAAATAGCCAAATGTTTCCATTGCTGGGTTTTGGAAACACAGAAAAAGCAGACAGAAGAGAAAACACCGAGGAAGAGGAAACTGAAGTGTGTTATGTGTGTGTGTTGGGGGGGGGGGGTTGAATGTGTGTTTTGATGGAATGTAGCCACGAGTTAAAAGAGCACTTCAGGAACACAAGGGAAAAAGAAGATATATAAAAGCTTAATTAATAGAATTCAGATGAAAGAACGGGAAAATTAAATATTCATTATAGATTCCATAAAACTGTGAAAGAAAACAAACTCTCAATCAAAAACTACATTGGAGAGACAAAAACTTTAAAAAATTAAGAATTTGAGAAGGAAAAAATGAAAAAAATTACAAACTGTTCAAATTACCATGGGAGAGCATGTGTGACAGTTTATTTACCTGAGTGAATGGTGGATGGCAGAGCATGAGTCTGTGAAAGGAGACAGTAGGAGTGTGAGAAAGAGCTTAGAGATAATGATGGGCAAGGGACTGTGTCTGTGACCCGATCAATTTACCCCCTGTGAGTCGGAGGACTGGAGATGGTTTTTAAAGTCTAGAATAGAGAAGAGAATGTAGCAAAGCTGAGAAATGAAAATAATTGCAATCATAACAGCATCGGAGACTTCACAAAATGATCGGAGGCGCCTAAAAGCATGCCAGTTATTTCAGGGTTACCCTCTCATTATCTGTAAGTAATGATGTTACATTATCACTTCACCTTACATATAAAGAGGAGAGTAAAAGAAATATATCCCTGCTAGTTATGTGGAAGAGATTGTCATTCAAAATCTGCTTGAATTTAGTGTTTAACACAGTAAGATTTAAATAAAACATAAATAGTTGTGTGCCTTGCATGCCAAACTTCTTTGTTAAAATGTTCTACATGGGCTGGAGAGATGGCTCACTGATTAAGAACACTGACTGCTCTTCCAGATGCCCTGAGTTCAATTCCCAGCAACCACATAGTGACTCACAACCATCTGTAATGGGATGTGGTACTGTTTTCTGATGTGTCTGAAGACAGGAACAGTGTACTCACATACATAAAATAAATAAACCTTTTTTTTTGCTGGGTGGTGGTGTCACACACCTTTAATCCCAGCACTTGGGAAGCAGAGGCAGGCAGATTTCTGAGTTTGAGGCCAGCCCGGTCTACAAAGTGAGTTCCAGGACAACCAGGCTATATAGAGAAACCCTGTCTGGAAAAAAAAAAAAAAGTCAAAACAAACAGAAAAACATTTTTTTAAAATTTTGTATATACATGAATATTTAAAATATTGGTTTTTCATTTCCCCATTTCATTGAAAATAGATTATTTTCTCATATGATATATCCTAGTTATTACAGCTCTCCTCCATTCTTCCACTTTCTCCCTCCTCTCTACCTCTCATGAACCACTCCCTTCCTGTCTCCCATGAGAAAAGGATAGGCTTCTAAGAGATAACCACCAAAAATGACAAAATAAAACATGTGATAAATCAAAAACTATCATTCCAAAGTTGGACACAGCCACTCAACAGGAGGCAAAGAGACCCAAGAACAGGCACAAGAGTCAGAGCGCCACTCGTTCTAACAGTCAGGAGTTCCTTAAGAACACCAAGCTAACGTACTGAGGACCTGGTGCAGGCTCAGGGAGGCTGATTCAGATGGTCTTTTGAAAAGCCACTTCTGAAACTGGCGTGTACATGAAAACTAAAACCTCACCATGCTTGTAGGGGTGATGGAGGTGGGAGCACCTAAAAGATGGGCTGGGAAACTGAGTTATGAATTTATATTATGAAAGATTAAGCAAGTTTTTCTTTGATTTGCATTTTTTATCTGAGCTAATTGACACTTTGGAAAACTCAAAGTATTTCAAAGAGCCAGGCTTTTTAAGTCCAGGTCAATCCTCTTGTGTTTCTTCCTGGATCATTGAACCAGGTCTCTATAGCCCTAGCCAGACATTAATTTGTAATATCCACCGAGAGAAGGATCTGGCCATACAGGGAGACACGGAACCACAGAAATGCAGCTGATTATTGGGTGGAAGGATTGATCACTCCCTTTCTTTCCTCTTAGCTGCACTTTGGGACTTGCTAGTTCTTCAAATCAAAGTATATGTGAACCATGTGCTATTCTCTGGGCGCCTTTGATTCTAGAAAGAAGCACTCTCCCTTCCCACAGTAATCGTCAATAACCTCAACGAAACCACAGAGAGGCAAGAGGCAGAGATCCGTAAAGAAAGGAAGACTGTTCTTGCCCTAGGGATGCAGACCATTTTCTCAAAGAAGCTGCTTAGGAATCTAAAGGGACCACTTGGATGTGACCACGGAGTTCCTCCAACCTGCCTGATCACCTCTCCACCTCTGGAGGTCGGGGATCCATAAACAGTCACTCCATATAGTCTCAGGTAGAAATATATGCCTAAATCACCAAGGTTTGTCCTGAAAGCTTTAATTATTTTCATCCAAGCATGATGTGCTTCTGAGGTTAATAATTTAGGTTCACAAAATCGGCTTAGATTTAAAACATCTCGTAGCATAGTAACTATCATATGTTATAACCTCCACGTTAAGGGTTTGTCCACACTTCTCTTCCAAATTTATAGCTGAGGACCCTAAATGCCCTCAGTCCTGCACTGACTAACCCCTCCACCCCGCCTTCAGTTTCATCTACACAGCATCCTGTTTATCGAACACGCGTCTCCGAGTGTGCGTCTATTAGCTTCCTGCAGGAATCAAAACATCAATACACGGAGAGAATTTGATTTGTTACTGGATGACGACAGAGTGTTCATCGGTTTTGGTGGACCAAGAAAAACCAGTCTTTTCAAGTGTCCATTTTGTCCCCTTGATAACATGGCGTGCTTTTCCAGGGGTCCATTCTACTGCTCTTGCTTTTGGTCGCTGGAGAAGAGTCTCCCCCATGAGCACCCGGAGATTAAGAGGATGCTTTTTTCCATAAATAGTCACAGAGAGACGAATCATCCAATTAAGAGTGAGCTGCTCCCTTGGAGACCCTGCTTCTACCTGTTGACACTCTCTCCAGGAGCGGAAATAAATGCGTACATTAGCCTGGTCTGTTAAATTAAGCAATGGCACCCGTTCAGGTCTCTCTCCTCTGGACTAAGCCTGTGCCTTCCCTTATGTATTCGCCTAGAGTCTCCTTCAGTGCCTTCAGAAGCACAAATAAAACAACTTTTTTAAAAAAGCACACACACAAGAGGAGTAGCTACAGGAGTAGGATATTTTTCCTCCTGTTTCAGAAACTCTAAGTTTAACCTCCTTGATGTTCCGCCCATGATGTCGAATAGTTCATCATAACCCCTTTTTTTCCTTATTATATATAGTTTTAATACCCTGAGAAATAAAAGTGCTGAACTCTATCTGATATTTTACTGAACTCCTGAACTATTCTGAGCTAAGTATGACAGATGCCCTAATGCTCCAGCGAGGGAAGATGCTCTTTTAGCTCAGACTCAGAACATTTCCATTAAAAACCAGAGACCTCAGTCTTAACCTTGGCAATGCCTCCTCCACATGATTAATTATTTTTATGTGCTCTGCAGTCCATTAAGGAGGTGTCAGTACAGCCTTAGGATGCAGACTTCCTCACACGGACCCCTCGGCTGCTTTGTTCTCTATCTTCATCCAGGAAAATAAACTCATGCTTCCAGAACTTTAATTCCAGATTTTAAAAAAAAGACTTTATGAGTTTTGTTTTTTAATTGTGGTTTTCTTTGGTGCTCCTCTCTTGAAGAATCCTTTTGGTGTTGCTGGGCTTGTTTAAGTTTTAAAAGTTAAAACACAAAGGTGCAATCAATAAAAATCTAGGACAAACATTTAGAAAGTAACAATACAGGCATTCTTTTGTCATTTAAGGTACACTGTGACTTTACCATTTGTATAGACAGCATGACCTGCTCTAAATATGCCCACAGTCATTGTTGTATATGATTTACAACATTTGCCTATTTGCTTCCAATGTTTTATTAACACAAGAACTGCATTGTGTAGAACTGAAGGACAATGGGTGACTCCTTTGCATGTAACTGTATGAACGTAAGATGTTTTCTGTATATCTGGCAATATATTTACATGGTAATGAACAAAAAGATAGAAAGCTATTTAAAGATTTTATAATTGAGTTAATGATGTTAAAATGATGCATTTTCTCATCTATTTCTCTCCTTGAAAGGCAAAAGTTGCATTTCTAGGCAGCAAGCAAACACATAGTCTATTTCTCTCTCAGTTTTAAAGAAAAAAAAAACTTCTCTTGCTCCTTGAAATTCTAGGCATGAACGTTTAGTAGCTTGATTTTTCTAGATATAGTTATGTTCAAGATTTTATCTTAATTCCACATGTATATAATCCTATTTTTCTCTTGGTCAGTCTCCATAGCTCTTAATTATTAAGATGCTTGTTTCAAATGAAGTTTCTAGAATAATTACAGTTCTTAGCTACGCATTAAAAAAAAAAACAAAACTGAAGGCAAGGAAGAGTAACATAGTATCATTTATTAGGAAGATATTACAGTGTGTAGCATGACATTAAGTTATCTCCAGTGCTTCTCTCAATGTATAGACAGCATTGACTGTAAGTTGATTCCAGTGTTTCTACCGACAGTTTTTCAGAGGACATACAGACAACTAAAAACTTAACTCTACATTAACTTTATTTTAACTTTTAAGTTTATTTTAACTTTTATCTTTCCTCTAAATTAATCACAAATGTTATTATTAATACGTATATAAATATCAATTTTTATTTGTATTGATTTAAAGTGTTTTTCTATGTATATTGGCGTTTTGCCTGCATGTATGTCTATGTACCACGTATAGGCTTTGTGACCTCAGAGGCCAGGAAGGCTAGAGCATCGGATCCCCTGGAACTGTACCTATGTTGGTGGTGAGCTAGGAATTGAACTCGGACCCTTGGGAAGAACAGGCAGTGCTCTTGCCATTGAGCTATCTCTCCAGCCCTGCAATACTGTTCTTAATACCATCTACCTTTACTTCGCCAAAAGCGTTCTCAGAATGTTCGTACGGACAGCAAAAGTCTTATGACATTTATCTAACTTTGCAGTCAAGGAAACAGTAACTTGGAATAGTTAAGCACTAAGGCAGAGCTACAGTTGAAACAGCCCTGGTCAGATTTTAGCTGTTTTACTGAAGCGACTATCAGACATCACTCAGAGCTTCATGGGTATCTCCCAACCACACACACACACACACACAGAGACAGACAGACAGAGAGAGAGAGAGAGAGAGAGAGAGAGAGAGAGAGAGAGAGAGAGACCAGAGCCACCTACTCCCCAGGAAGTAAATATTAGACCTTAAGAGCTGAGATAAAGGCAAAGCTGGCACTGTTAGTATCACAATCCTAGCATACACCGTAGCACGTGTTGACATCTATTCTCATTGGATTTCCCACACTCTAACCCAGGTACATTTGAGAGCCTTTGATTACCATAATATCCTCGTAGGGCATTAAAGTGTCATCAGCAGCTCTTGGTGAATAAAGGGTATAGAGTACTAAGACTAATAATGAAAATACCCCAGCTGAGAACTAGCGCCAGTTTAAGAAGCTTGCGAGTGGAGAGTCAGTGTTCTTCAGGGCTATGGCCTCTGAGAGGTTGCCTGTGTTCCAGTGGATGGCCCTTTACCCACTGCAATTATGAGCAGCTCTAATGGGGCTCAGTGTGTTTTAAAGAAATAAAAGAAGATGATATGAGGTGTTGCAGGATATATGATCACACCATGAACCCAGAGATTGTATTACTTACAGAATTTTTAAAAAAAAAAAACTGTTTCTAGCTGTAGTGTGGCTCCTCCTTTAGCACACACATTTTTAACCCCTCTGGCTGGAATACTGATACACTCTTAGTACACACATTTAATCCCAAACAATGAGGTTCAAGTTAGTTTGTAGAAGGAAGCCCCCATGTTTGATAGTGATGTCTAATTGAGTGGCAGACAAAGTGACAAATCAGAGAAAGATTTGACAGAATAGGATCTGCCCAACTCTCACAAAAATAGAGAGAAAAAGAGGTGACTGGAGACCAAGAAGAGCAATTAAGCCAGAGGCCAAGAAAGAAGCCAGATCGAATCAGTCAGCTTGGAGAGGAGTTTGAACAAGAAAAGCTAAGCTTTCTGAGCCAGCTAGAGCTCAGAAAGAACCAGCAGCAGGCCTCAGAGGCTGAAAATATTCTAGACCTAGATGAGATTATGTAAAGGCTAGAAGTTCCCAGGACTAGGCCTAGGTCCACAGACAGTGGCAGTAAGCCTCTGATATGACAATCATACTCAGGAGAATGAAAGATACATTTCCAATGACCCTGGGAGGGGATGGGGGGAGCTTGGGAGACTTTAGAGAGGACAAGGAGACGGATATGATCAAAAGACATCGTATAAATGTTTGAAATCCTCAAATCAATAAGGTAACGATTTAAGAATATTGGTTAGAATAAATACTTACATAATTGCACCAACTCATATGGGTCATTTAGAGAAAAGAGTAAGCGGCAGAATGCAAAGGTGTCCTCTGACTTCCAAAGCTGTGAATCAGCAAGCAAGTGAACAGTCGCACACACAGGGAAGGGGAACACAGACATGCGCACACAGAGACGGGGAACACAGACATGCGCACACACAGAGAAGGGGAACACAGACGTACACACGCAGAGATGGGGAACACAGACACACACACAGAGAAGGGGAACACAGACATACGCACACACAGAGGGAAGGGGAACACAGACATACGCACACACAGAGACGGGGAACACAGACGTACACACACAGAGGCGGGGGAACACAGACATAAGCACACACAGAGACGGGGGACACAGACATGCACGCACACACAGAGACTGGGAACACAGACATGCGCACACACAGAGACGGGGAACATAGACATACGCGCACACACAGAGAAGGGGAACACAGACATACGCACACACAGAGACAGGGAACACAGACGTACACACACAGAGAGAAGGGGAACACAGATATACGCACACACAGAGAAGGGGGAAAACAGACATACGCACACACAGAGAAGGGGGAACACAATCATCTCTTAAATGTTGTTATGCTGTTTTTAAGTGCACTATAAGCAAATGAAATTAATTTAGATAGCAGCATACATTTGAAACTGCTAATGCTGCTGCTTTGGCTGCAGTGTGTGGTGGTGTAAAGGAAGTTGTATTGTCGCAATTAGATGTAAAATATATACATATATTTGTGTTGCATAAATGATTTGGCTACCTTGCTCTGAAGTTCTCCGGGGGTGGGGGTGGGGTGGGAGGTTGGCTGATTGGTTACAAACACTGACCTCTCTCCAAGGGGACCAAGGTCTGACCCCCCCAACACCCATGTGGCAGCTCACAACCATTTATAAATAACTCCTGCTCCAGGGGATCTTACACCCTCTTCTGGCTTCTAAGGGCACTAGGCATGCTCATCGTCTACAAATACCTATGTAGGCAAAACAGGCATAAACACAAAATACAATTTTTAAATTTTTTATAAATCTCAGTTGTTAATAAATTCGGGGGTTTTGTGGGGAGGTAGGTGAGGCTCAACACTTAAGAGTGGTTGCAGCTCTTCCGGCAGACAGGAGTTCAGTTCCCAGCACCAATGTCAAGCAGCTCACGATCAACTCTAATTCTAGCTACAGGGGAATCCGTTGCCCTTTTCTGATCTCTGCAGACACACACACACACACACACACACACACCACAACCCCCCCCACAGATAAACACATACATGCTCACACACATTTCTAAATGTAAAACAAATAAATAAAGGGCAGCTAGTTCTTCCCATCTATTACCTTGTATTCACACCATATTCTCCTCTGAATGCTAAAGGAGAACTGGTCTGATGAGGCCCTTTCACAAGCAGCTGGAGACTGAAGACACTAAATACCTCTTTATTCAAACATCTGTCAGAGGATCTGAGGTGGTTTGAAGGAAAATGGCTCACATAGGGCCAGAGGTTTGAATGGTGGGTTTCCAATGAGTGAAACTGTTCAGGAAGTATTAGGGGGTGTGCGTCAGTGGAGGAGGGGGGATTGGGGTTTCCAAAGTCCATTCCAGACCCAGTGTCATGTTCCCAGCATCCTGCTGTAGACTGGGAAGCTCTCATCTGTTGTAACTAAGACAAGGCCATTTTTGAAATGACTACATTGAAATATAAACATAATTCAAGAGTCTATGTGTAATGACAATATCATGCTCAGATATGTATGTTTGAGTAATGCCTGCATTCCAGGCACTGTGCTACCACTAAGAATACAATATTCAAGCCAGATATATCTTTCACTCCCAGTGTTTTTACAGAGACAGATAAATCTGGACAAACGAACTCTCTGGTTACTAGTAGCAGACAGATAGCACATAAATGAGTACACAGGTAAGACTGGGTACCATATGAAGAAAAGTTTATAGTTCTAATAGAACAGAAAAGAAAATAACTTGTCCCAGAGACAGCTTCTCCAGGAAAATATCCCAAGTGTGGAGGGCTGTAATACTCAGCAGGACGATGGTCTGTGTTAAAGAGAAGCATTCATTTCAAGTGGCTCAGTAAGCATCGTGTGGCCAAGAAGAAGATGGACAGAGTGGGTGTTAGGTCATGCTATGCACGGGTAGAGACCAGAATAAACCTTATGAAAAGTATAACCTTTAAACTAAGAGGAATGGGAAGCCATTAGGGGACTTGAGCTGCAAATGGCATGATCACCTAGGGTAAAGGACAGGTCAGTTCCCCGACATCCGTAATCAGAATGTCCCTCTATGCTTCTCCTTTTCCAGAGTCATTTTCTCTTCGTCTTTGCAGAAGGCTTAGCACCATGGTTGCATGAAGCTGGGAATAGCTTTTGTATGGCCGTGTAAGGTTCAGCTTTCTATGCCCTGGTAGAAGACAAGCACTGGGCAAGTAGTAAAGGTTAGGAGGAAGCAAGCCAATGCCTACGGAAATGTGCTCAGTGAGAATTGGGGTCACCCAGGCCTAAGTTAGCACGCAGCCACATAGTTTCACTAACTATGAAACCGTGGAAGAAATGATTTGAAGCCATTCTGTTGCTGGTACCTTCATCGTTAGCATGAAGACCAAGCAGTAGGCAGTTACTTTGGTTTTCTGATTCTATCTAAGCAGGTAATAAAGAATAACTCCCATATCATACCACTCTATGCTTCTGTAAGTAAAGAAAATATGTTAACATAGTAAAATGCAAACATTAGAAGGTACACAAATACACTTATTTTTTTCCTTTTCCTTTCAAGCTACTACTTAAAATTTGAACTCCATGAAAAACTAAATACATATTCATTGTTTCTTCTATTTATTAGCTAGCTTAATGTTTTGAAATTCATCTTTGAACTCTTAAATTTTTCTGAAATCAGAACCTCTTCTTTTCCATATAAACCAGGTATGCAAATAAGTCACTAAAAGAATGGATAGTAGTTTGTCCTCCCTTCCACAATCTCAAATCCTTAAGGAATGTGTATCTAATTTAAGCCTCATTTCATTAAACTCTAGAATACACCATAAAATACTGGTGCTACAACTTGCAACAAACAAGTGCACATTTGTTATGGGGACAGTAAAGTTTACTTTTCACAAAAGGAGCCAGCCATAATAATGCATTCCATTCTATTTCCCAGAATGCTTCTTAAGTATGTTAATAAAGTCTTTATTGTGTCTGCTTATAAAAGTCACCACCATTTCCCATTAGAAAGCCTCTGTTTATTCATCAAACATTTACTGACAGTGACTGCTGGGAGCAGCCTCAGATTTCCACTCCATTACACGTTTGTGGCATAAAGCACATTAATTATAGATATATTACAATATTCAACTCATTGAGGAAAAATTAGATGATCAAGGCTCATTTTCCTTGACAATAAGCAAGTTAATGAAAATACTAATTACCTGATGATGAAGTGGAGCCTTCAGGATTGAATGCTGAGTATCTCTAAGAGAGTTCTGTGGGTCTAGCTCAGAATATTAAAGCCGGAAGCATTGTGAGTCCAGGAGATGGCCCTTGAAATTGTCCAGTGCTCTTTAATCTGAGTGATTAAGACAGGTTGAAGTGGAGTGGAGTTGTATAAATCATTACGGAAACTCACTGAAAGTTGGTGGCCTCAACCAAAATAATAATAATAATAATAATAATTAATGTTATCTGGGCAACAAATCAACTTCCTTATAAAAAGTGATATAGAAAAGAGTCATTGTCAGTTAGGGCATTACCATCTATCTCTTCCTTGCCCATTTTATAATATTAGAACTCTTTTCAGCCATTTTGAATTACAAGGTAGAAAATAACTTGAAAAAAAAAGCTCACCTCTCAGTTTCTACAAACTCAGATTCAATAGTGATGAACTCTCAGCACAAGAACAGCAATTCATGTCAGGTAAGGCTATGGACATCCTGAGATCCAGGCCCTCTGGCATCTGAGGATTAACTCGGTTGGTGGAGTATCTGGCAGGGCTTTACATTCCATCCCTAGCCTGCTGGCACAGGACTGGAAGCATAGCACTTGAGAGGTAGAAGCTGAAGGGTCAAATTCAAGGTCATTTTCAGCTGCATAAGATGCTCAAGGTCAGTTGGGATGCATAAGACCCTTTGTCAAAAATGAAAATAAGTCTCTGGGTGTTAACCCACACCTTTAATTCCTAAGAAGCAGAGGCAGGAGGATGTCTGAGTTTGGGGTCAGCCTGGACTACAGAGTGAGTTTCAGGACAACCAGGGCTACACAGAAAAACCCTGTCCTGGAGGGCAAGGAAGGTTCTTTCTAAATAAGTTTATAAAAAGATAATCCATGCTCATTGTTATCTAAAACATTAAATTAAAATAGTGAGATACCACTATATACCTTTTGGAATGGCTAAAATGAAAACTGAAAATGCCAATTTCAAGCTTGGATATGTTATAACAGAAAGTCTCATGTATTGCTGGTGGGGGTACAAAATGATTCGACCATTCTGAAACATAGCCAACCAATAATCTTATAAAACTAAACAAAATCTAAATATTATATGTGTTCCCTGATGTTTACTCAAGTCATTTGAAAACCTAAGTCCACATAAACCACCTACTTAAATATGTATTTCCACTTTCTCATGATGGCTTAAAATTAGAGAAACCAAGGTATGTGTTTTGGTTTTATTCATATATTTTTGTTGCTGATAATTGTTTGTTTTGCAGTGCTGGGGCTCAAGCAAGACCTCATATTGTTAGGAAAGGGCTCTACCACTAAGTTGTACTCCCTGTCCTAAGGTGTATTTCAATAGATAAGTATATAAAAAACTTATATGTTCAAGTAATAGGACACCACTCCTTCATAATAAAGTAATAATCTAAAAAATCATAGATAAATGGTAAATACATATTGCTAACTGATGGTGTTGTTTCACACAAGGACATAGGCTAATACTTCTAAAATTACTATGTATACAAACTGGAATTAAACAATTCAGTAAATGATAACATAGATTTCAAATGCTTGCTATTAGAATGAATGTTTACATATAAACAAGAAGAGAATCCTGGTAGTGATACAATCAGCCACCAGTATATGTTTTACTAAATACACAGCTGTATACTAAATGCCACATAAAATAATTTGTTTGCATATATATGCATGTATGTGTACACATGTATAATATGTTTGAAAAAACAAAACCATAATGATGGGCTATGTCAAAAACACATAGACACAAGTCAGAAAATGGCCACAGATAGAATACTTTGGGTAAAAACAAATATTGTTGGATCATATCACAAACGTGTACACAATAGTTTTCTGTGAATAATATATAGTGAATGGATGGATAGATAGAAAATCAATAGATGAAACATAGATAGATAGAAGAATGGCAGGTAGGTAGATAGATGATAGATACATAAATACATGATAAAAATTATGAAGATAAATATCAATAGATATGATAGATTGATGATTGATCAATATATAGATAGAGTTGATTATTGATAGATATTTGATTGATAGATTAATGGATGAAACAAAAAATAGATGATAGATGATCAATAGATATAGATTATAGATGAGAGAGAGAGACAGACAGACAGACAGACAGACAGACAGAAGAAAAGACAAATGTCCTGTGAAGAATCCCAAGTAATGTATATGGTTTTTCCACTCTCACACTCTCAAAGAAATGAGTATGACTCCCTTTCCTTACAATGGAGTTACACATGCTTACTTCCTTCCAACAAGAATAGGCTAGAAACAATGAGGAAACAAAGTTGACAGGAATGGTAAAGAGATCTGATAAATATTCCCTTAATCAGATGTTAGTTCATATGAACAGCAAGAAGCCAGACTGATACTATGTACATTCCAAATACAAAGAGAGAATTGTACCTCTGTAGTCACCTTTCTAGAGACATACAACTAAATCTAAGCATGAAATTCCCAAGGCTGGTGAGATGGCTCAGTGGGTAAGAGCACCCGGCTGCTCTTCCGAAGGTCTGGAGTTCAAATCCCAGCAACCACATGGTGGCTCATAACCATCCGTAACAAGATCTGACTCCCTCTTCTGGAGTGTCTGAAGACAGCTACAGTGTACTTACATAAAATAAATAAAAAACGAACAAAAAAAAAAAAAAAGAAATTCCCAAATAAGAAACATTCAAAAAAAACAAAAAACAACAACAACAACAAACAAACAAAAAAATGTAGACAGTATTTTTCAAAACCATCAAAGTCATAGAAACAAGAAAAGTCTAAGAAGCAGCCATGCTGGAGTGGAAGCCAGAGACATGATAACTAAATATAAAGTGGCATTAAGTAAATGAAGAAAACACTAATAAATCAGGGACTTTAATTAGTAATAATAATATATAGATGTTGTTTCATCAGCCATGACAACTGTGCAATGCTAGTAAAAGACGCTAATGAGGGAGATCCTTGAGGTATCAAAGGATCTAAGTATCTTTGCCATTTTTCTATACACCAAAAAGTGTCACAAAATAAACATTCATTTTTTAAAATACTAGAATCATTTTTCACGTGCCTGGCTGGCTTCTCTCATCACCCAAGCTAGAGTCTAAGTATAAGCACACTTCTCTGCATATTTTCCAGTTTCTATCAATGTATGTTTCCCATGCTCGACTAATGGATGTATGCAGCCACTGCCTCTTCCCCTGCACTATCCACAGAATACATTCTGAACAGTTCTACTGCAGAGTGACCCAAGGTCCCAACGATGATGGGCTATTTCACACACTTGTTCTTAGGTTCTTGGTGGATGTGCTGGCATGCATCAAATACAACTTCATCTAAGAAAGGAATGAGGAAAACATTCATGTGGGCAACCTGCAGTTCAGTTCTGTTACTCACCCAAAAATGCTCAGTTTTAGAATAGTTACTTAATAATTCAGCATGGGCAATTCTTAGATTCCCATTGACTTGCAATGCAATCAGCAAGGCTGCCCTTGGATTACTATGAAGACTGAGATGTTTTGCAAGAGCAAACAGCTGTTGTAGTAGGTTAATATTCCTTCTTGTCACCCTGCAGTGAAAAATGACTTGCAGGGTGTTTTTTTTTTCTTTTGAGAAACAATTTAGATTTAAAGAATTTAATCTGCTGATCACCAAAAACTTTACTGCGCCCTCTGCCCTGAGTCAGTCCTTATAAGCCTTGCCTGACTATCTTCAGTAAGATCTTCATCACGGTGGATTCTCCTCAATTAAGTGTCACTCAGTGAAATGTGCAAGCATTAGGAGACCAGAAGATTCTCTCTCTCTCTCTCTCTCTCTCTCTCTCTCTCTCTCTCTCTCGTTCAAGGAAATACCACTGTAGAATACTGCAAGGGCATTTCATAAAGTAACAAAGACCAGATACAAGCAAGAAGAAGCAAGAAGATTCTCTCTCTCTCTCTCCCTCTCTCTCTCTCTCTCTCTCTCTCTCTCTCTCTC
>NC_034597.1:92714520-92727020 GCF_900095145.1 Mus pahari
CTGTCTCTGCTTCTCCTTCTGCCTCTGCCTCTGCTTCTCCCCCTGCCTCTCTGCCTCTCTGCCTCCCTCCCTCCCTCCCTCTCTGCCTCTCTCTCGCTCTCTTTCTGTGTGTGTTTGTGTGTCTGTGTCTGTGTCTGTGTCTGTGTGTCTCTCTCTCCCGACTTCTCATTTACCTTACACAAGTGAATTAACCCCTAAAAGTTTTGTTCTGCTTCCATAGCACTTTGCTGTCTTATATCAGAGGCATGCAGAATAAATGTATCCCAAAAATAGTCTTTTTAATATTTGTATGTTATCAGCAATAGAGAAGACACTAGGGTTGTAACATTTAAGAGGGAACAAAATACAATATTGTTGCAATTATGGTAGAGACAATACAAAAATAAGATAATCGGTATGTGATGGTTATAAATAAATTTAAAGCAAAGTATAAAGCCAAGCAGATTGGCACACAATTATAATTCTAGGATTACATCAGGAGAGGGGGTGATAGTTGAAGGATCCAGGAGTTCAAGGTCTGTCTTGTCTACCTAAATTTGAGGTAAGCCTGAGCTACCTGAGGTTAGCCTGTCTTAAAAGCAAAACAAAAAGTTAATTAAGTAAGTAGTTAATTAAAGGATTCTTGGGGAGAAAAGGGAGGGTAATGTTAAGTATGATCAAAATAGGCTTTGCTGAGAATTGACATTTGAGTGAAGAACTGAGGGATGCCAGACAGGCATCTTGAGAACAATTGAATTGAATTGAAGGAGTCTCTATAGGAGAGCAATCAGCACTGGAGAAAGACCCCAAGGCAAAAGCAAGCTGCAACATTCCAAGGCCATCAGGGAGGAGAATACAGGTGAAATCGGGTGGTCCATGGGAAAGTAGCAAGGGATAATTGATATAATTAGCAACAAGTTGATAATTCATTGAGAAAACAGACCACTAGAGGCTTAAGGTTTTATTCTGGGCAGACCAAAGCCACTGTAAACAGAGTAGTAACTTAATCTCCTTATGCTTTAGGAAGACCACTGCAGGCAGAAAATAGATCAGGCATAGAAACAGAAGCAAGAAAATAAGAACTTCCTGTATTCTAAGGAAGCAACTACAGTTGCTTAGAGCCAGAGTCCTAACAGAAAAGGCACTGACAAATGATTGGCCCCCAAGTATGTTTTAATGATATTGTTACTAGAATTTTCTGAGATATTCAGTGCCAGACATGAGAAAAATAGAAGCATCTTTCTTTCTCCTCCCAATTAGAAAGCAGAAGCAATTTTTGCTAGTCATAAGACATACAGTGGGAGAAATAATTAAATAATTTGGAAGTTTCATGCTTAATCTATCTACTTTAAATATTCAAATAAATGTTAATAATGCATAGCTTGACTTTTGAGCCAACCATTTGGCTCAACCGACTGGGGGAAATGCCAACCCAAGTTCAAAAGTGTGCAAGTCATCAGGTATAGATCTTGCCGAAAACAGAGAGAGCTGAAGAGAGACCAAGGAAAAGAGAAGAGTAGGAAAAGAGATGAGGTTTCCATAGACTCCCCTTTGGGGTTCCCCTTTTTTGAAAGGTCCAGGGATTTATAAATAGCACTGAGAATAGGCATGGATTGAGAAAAAAAAAAAAAAAAACAGGAGGAAAATTTGGGGAATCTGGAAAGCCAAGCGTTCTCAGGGAGAGAATTTTCAGTCGTACCATATACAATCGGTAGGCAGGTCAAGTAAGATGGGGGTCACACGTGTGGACTATTGGTTCACTCATACGGAGATCACTACAACAGTGTTGGCAGGCAAGAGTATAACTGAGTTCAAGAGTAATCACTGCGCTATGGCTACATGAAATATTAACACTAGAAGAAACTAATTGCAAGTTTTCTGAAAGTCTGACGTTGTCAGACTAAAACAGGTAGTAGAAAGATAAAGGTCGCTGGTGCGGGAGCAGAGGGCTGGAGCAGAGTCCATGGCCAAGGGAGAGCACTGTAACCGCTGCCCCGGTGGAATTATGGCTGCAGACAGGAAGGGCAGGTGCACTTGTGCAGATGCCATGCGCAGGCACATGGGCAAAGCTTTGTATCACTCACCAAAGCAGAAGCAGTTTCACGAGAGCAAGGGTGTCTGAATTTCAGGACAGATGGGATTTTAAAGAGAGAGGAGAGAGTGAGATTGTCTCTTTCAGAGAGTGGGAGAGAATTGGTGAGAGCATGTGAAAGTAAACAGTATGCAGGCAAAATACAAAAAGCACGACCGGAAGCTGGGACAGAGAGAACTGGCCGGTATCCTCTTTTTCTCTTTAATCTCTATCAGAAACATTAACTTGAGTCGAGATAGGTTGCTGGGGAAAGCCCTGGAATCGACAACAAAGAAACCTCTGCTGTCTGTGTGGTATTCTAAAATAACAAAAATGTCAACAGCTATGTAAACAAAGTCAGATTATCTGGAATGTTCTCCCGTTAGGGATCAGATTTTAACTCATAGTGTGTGTGTGTGTGTGTGTGTGTGTGTGTGTGTGTGTGTGTGTGTGTGTGTGGTATGTGTGTGTGTGTGTGTGTGTCTGTGTGTGTGTGTGTGGTGGTGTGAGTGACAGAGAAAGAGAGAGAGAGAGAGAGAGAGAGAGAGAGAGAGAGAGAGAGAGAGAATACAAGAAAGTGCAAAGCAAAGCAAAGGCGCTGGGTTTGACAGAGTGAGAGGTGCCTTGTGATGTTTAACTGTCCTGCTAATTTCAGAGGAAGGAAATGTTTCCCCACCTCCCAGGGCTCACATCAGAAGCTGGGCTGGAAAGCAGAAGAGTCCCAAGAGAGCTGTCTCTCTACTCAGCAGTCCAGGGGGAGGCTCTTAAGTGACATTTCAACCAAGAGCAAAGGAGACCATTACCTAGTAAATGAAGATCCTTGTGCTTCAAGCTGATCCCTGACCCTCGAAGTTTGGGGGGGGGGGTGTTTTGAGTTCATTGGCCTACCAACCAAATTTGTCTCCTGAAGAAGAAAACAGATGGAAAACCAAGACTAAAATGAACAGGAAGAGGTAGGGAAGCTAAGTAATTATTTTTCTAAACTTGGAACGCAGGTATCAATTAATGAAGGAGGTAGGCAGAGCTCAACGGCTCTCCCAAAAGAGATCAGATTTCTCGATGTTGCAAACTGGCCACTTCACTGCCATGGCAGAATGTCTGTCTCCCCAAGATTAAACCGTTAAACTTTCCACGTGTCCCCCACACTGGTACCCCACAGTGCTAAGGAACCCAGAAGCTTTCTGCCCATAGTGCAAAACAAGTGTGTATCTCACGGATGTGATCACAGGCAGCAAGTGTGTGTCTCACAGCAGCAAGTGTGTCTCACGGATGTGAACACAGGCAGCAAGTGTGTCTCACGGGTGTGATCACAGGCAGCAAGTGTGTGTCTCACGGGTGTGATCACAGGCAGCAAGTGTGTGTCTCACAGGTGTGATCACAGGCAGCAAGTGTGTGTCTCACGGGTGTGATCACAGGCAGCAAGTGTGTGTCTCACGGGTGTGATCACAGGCAGCAAGTGTGTGTCTCACGGGTGTGATCACAGGCAGCCCGTGTGTGTCTCACGGGTGTGATCACAGGCAGCAAGTGTGTGTCTCACGGCAGCAAGTGTGTGTCTCACGGGTGTGATCACAGGCAGCAAGTGTGTGTCTCACGGACGTGATCACAGGCAGCAAGTGTGTGTCTCACGGTCGTGATCACAGGCAGCAAGTGTGTGTCTCATGGTCGTGATCACAGGCAGCAAGTGTGTATCTCACAGGTGTGATCACAGGCAGCAAGTGTGTGTCTCACGGACGTGATCACAGGCAGCCCGATTTCTTCTCAGTTGCTCAATTTCTAACTCCTGTCAAGTTCTCTCAGGCCTACTGGCAGGTTCTGTTTGCTGGTATTTTGGGTTAGACCTGAGGATACTCCTAGCATTTCACGCCTCCAGCATGACATGTTGCAGCTAAGTTCAAAAGACCATGGAACCGTTATAAAGAAATGACTGAGCCGGAGTCTCAGGTACAATGCCAACAGTTACAAAGAATGAACTGGCCAGGAAACCTTAATGCCTCTATTAATATAGCTGTTAATTTTGAAAAGCTGTGACAGCTGTAACATCTTTTTTAAAAGAAAGAAAAAAAAAGAACATTTTTCCTTTATCTACAAAATGTTCCTTTCTTTGTACATTGCAGCTGCCTCAAGCCCCCTTCTACTGACTGTTTTAATTTGTCTTTAATATCAGATGTGCCTTATCGATTTTTTCCTGTGTATATTTTCATTCTGAATAATTCAGAGGCATGAATTTTTTCCCCATTATGGTCAATAGCAGGAGCAAATTTGGAGAATAATCAATTGAGCCCTGACTGACAATTCCTGCTGTTGATATCCCCAGACGTGAGGGAGGGGGGACCAGCAGGGGATAATACGACCCAACAGTCAATCATAGCTATCAGCAAACGAGCCAACGCGGGTTTGTGTGAGGGATGGAGATCCATTCGGCGGGCCCGAAAGGCCAGCTGATAGTTGGCTCTCTCTCTTCTTCATCACACAGCTCTCCAGCTGTGCAGGGGAGAGTTATGGCCTATTCTCCTATACATTGCCCTCTTTACTAACGTAGGTTTAAAATCGTGACTTGAAGGTGTCATCTTTCATATGAATGTGTACATCATTGAAGCATCAATTCTTAATGATTTGTTCATATTTTAGCCGCACTTTTTACAAAATAGGATAGGAAAATTGGACAGCTTCCAGGAAGCCAGTTTGGGGAATAAATAATTGTCACATTTTAATTCGGATAATATGGTTGAAATTAATTATCATAGAGCTGACAGAAACAATACGAGTTGGTCTAGTCTCCTCTCACCTGCAGAAAGATCCCATTTTTCTGTGTCTGTCTTGGTGCTGGCATTCATCCAAGACTTTGACACACTCAATTTACTACAAAATTGGCAGCGCTCTATCTCATAAAGGAATCCAAGTGTAACGATAAATATTATACCCAATGCACGGTACGATTAGTATAAATTGAAGGAGAAGTAATAGAAAAAAAAAATCAGACATTGGGCTTCCACAATTACAGTATTTTAGGTCATCTATCTCTTTCCTAAGACATTTTTATAAAATTCCTGAGTTAACAGGATGCACTAGAGGCAGGTGGGCGTCTTCATCCTCCCGGAGCTGTTGAGATCAGAACCAAGAGAGCAAAAGGGACTTGGGTTAACACAGCAATTCAATTTCAATTATGTAGAGTAAATGGTCTTTTTCAGGTCTGGTGGTTTTTGAAAACTATTTGAAGGTCTGGTGTCATATGCATGTGGTTTGTGCTGATCTGTAAAAGTAATGACTGTCACATTAATAAGATTTAAAAAACAGTATAATTATGATGTCTGACAGTCACAGACAAATATTTCTAACATGATGTCCAAGAAACAACCAAGATCCCTAACAAATAGTTGATTATAAAGAAAGGTCTTAGAATTTAAAATGTCCATAATGGATATCTGCATTTGTATAACTCCAGCAGAGATCCATAAAATTTAGAAAATATCTGTAGTTAATTGTAAAATAGCTTATAGTTAAATAATAGCTTGATGTACGCAAAGAAAATGGGGAATTTAGAAGTCCTGGTTTAGTTTACTATAGATAACTTATTTATAAATCCCTGTAATTTATTATTAATGTCCTTATACAATAATCGCTCATGCATATAAACACAGTTAACCTTAAAATTTCATACTGATTCCCTTTTCTTTACAAAAGAGATGTTTTTGCTTTAGAATTCATTAGCCTTAAAGGTTCTTGAGGACATTAAAGAAATATGTTACTATAAATTTTATAGGGAAAAATACTGATTCTTTATTCACAATCTCATTTTACTCATCAATAAACATTATGGAAAAAATTAAACTTTATTTTCTTGGAATTAATTTTACTGTTATAGCTTATATATCAAAAATCAAGCATCAACTATCTGTAAAGTTATAAATGATTTTTCAAACAGTAACAGAGCTTTTCTCAGGTATATTACATCCACACTTATGTGTTCCAATACTCTGTTTAGCAAAGATTCTCTAATTTCTTCATGTTCTCTAGGGGAAAATCAGATTTTGGTGTAATAAATTCCTTGAGAACTATGTAGTACATCAATGTGATATGCTACATGTAGAATATATTGCAAAACAGATTTTTTTGTAGATGATAATATATGTGACAATGGATATTTTCCAAAATGGATCAAATGCTGATGAAAAATTAGAATCATGATATTGCAAGCATAACCACTATCAAGCAACAAGAAAAGATATTTAACAAAGCTGAATTAGTAAAGATGAGGATATTTAATGAAGCTGAATTAGTAAAGATGATGCTCTCTTGGACTGCTTCTCCTGGTCAGCTATAAATGTTTTAGCAATTTATATTATGTTGATATCAGAATATATATAATCTCTTCTTGAAATAAATAAGAAGAATTAGATTGGTTGAGACAGAAGATCTGGGTACAATAATCACTAAGTTATTTGTGTAGTCTTAGCTGGACTAGTAAATATTAATACTAATACTAATAACAACAACAATAATAATAGCTACAATTTATATAAGGGTTTCTTTCAATCAGAAATGTTTCTATCAAACCAAAGTTACTATGAGACAAGCACCATTATTATTTGCATTTTGCAGATGTTGAATTTAAGGACTATAGAGGTAATAGTTGCTTCAAGTTACACAATATTGTAAGTGACTGTATCAAGAGACTAAACTCAGGTCTGGTAGTCTCTTAATCCCCTAAATGTGTTTTGTCTATACAAATATCAGAAGTGCAACAAAAAATTGCCTTCAGCTTCTGAACACTGTTGCTCAACTTTATATGCACATAAGATTCCCCCCACACTCCTCTTCTTGAATTGTTTCCTTACTTTAATTTGTTTAATTGTTTGTTTTGAATAAAAAGTCTTTGGTTCTAAATGCTTCCATTCACAAGGCTCATAAGAAAGTCACTGAAAAATACTGAGAAAAGAACCTTATGGTTGACTCATTGCCCTCCCTTCAAGAATCTTGGCAGATTGGGAAACAAGGTAAGGACAGCTGTTGATGAAAATGATGGTGCCACAGATACAGCATCCCCATCATATAGAACCTCACAATGCTGACATAGATACAGCATCCCTCATCATACAGGACCTCCCTGGGTAGCTGAAGGACTGTGACAGGGGCAGCAGCATCTGACAAATGCATCCCCTAAGGATGTGCTTCCTCTCTGCCAAGGCTCTCAGCTCAATCTCTATAACTCAGTCACCATGCCACAGTGAAAAAAGTTCATTATGTTCATTATGGTGTCCTATAGAAAATATCCCTTGTTCAAAGAAGTACCACAGTTTCAAAGAAGAGAGATCAAGAGACCTTAACTAATCTTGGATGTGATTTGGAACTAGGGGTGTAAGTTCAACCCAAACCCTTTCTGCCATGTTATAAGTGGTTGGTCCTGAACAACTTAATCAACTTCTTTGAGCTCTCATTTCTTCAACTGGAAAGAAAAGTATAATGAGCAGTTGTAGATAGATACGCGTACAGGATGGTTATGAAGAATTAGCAATGCCATGAGCATTCAGCACCTGTCACAAAGAATGAGCTCAGAAAGTATTAGTCCCCATTCTTTGGAACAAAGAAATGTCTGTCTAAATATTACCTAGAAATTTACAACAAAGTTGGACAATTCTTATAAGGAAGAAGCTAGTACTTCAGATTCTGAGTAAAGATATGCTCAAAAAGGAAGAATGAAACAAAACAAAACAAGATCAATACTCCTTTCAGAAAACTAATTCCCTATCTGCTAGGTCAAGCCAGTCCTGAAACTCAAACCCATTCTAAACTTCCGTCTCAGGAGCAAATAGTACCGTGGTCATGTGCCTGCTCAAGTACCTTCAGGAGGGCTTTGCAAACCCCCACATACCCAAGAGGGCTTGTGTGTGCCAACATATTTCATCTTAAATTTATTTAGTAGCAGGGAAATATGTTGAAACGATATGGATAAGGCTCCAGCAAAGTACATGATGGATTTTTATGTGTGTATTCCAGAAAGAAAACCATGTCTCCTTCACAGGCCATAATTGTGGGACTATGCTAATGGAAATCACTCTAACACTTTGTTCATAAGGGTCATTTATAAATGATGTATGAATGTCCATAAATGCCTCTCTTATTTGCTATTAATAGTTAGGAATGCTATTATTTTTACATAAGCCAGTGTTATGCCTTTTGAATGGAAACAACAATAGGTATAATATGTCGGAACAAGTCTACAGATAAAATAAGCATATTTTTGCTTGGTTATTAACTACAATAAAGTATTTCCACTTGGGTTATTTAAGGTTGTATTTAGATTTCATCTTTAATTTGAAAAAACCTCAGGGTGCTATTTTCAATGAAATGTATCAATCATAACACTTCAGCTAAATTACTTACTGTGATCTTACCACTTAACGCACACTTCAAGACCACAAGTGACTTGTCATGAAAATATTTTCCTTTCTCGGAGTTTAAAATTATACTAGCAATTTTGTTCAATAGGATTTGTTTCCATGAAAGGCTCCATCACACACTGGCACTGCCAGGCACAGTGAGGGGAATGTAAAATCCCAGACATTTAGTCCTTTGGCTTGCCCTTGCCTACAGAAGGAAGGAGACAATTACCATCTAATTCTTCTTCCCAACCGGGGTAGCATGCTTCAAAAGTAGAGACAGAAGTTTTGAGTGCTCTCTTGGGACTTTGCAGATCTTATTAAATGTTCATTTCACGAAGCACTTTGTTCCAGATGCAGAAGAAAAGGTAAATGCTCCCCGGGGTCATTTACCTAAAGAGTGTTCCATCAGTGTTTTGTGTGGAAGAACCACCCAGCAATATCTTGAGCAGAGATTATTTTTTTTAAAGATTTATTTATTTATTATATGTAAGTACACTGTAGTTGTCTTTAGACACTCCGGAAGAGGGCATCAGATCTTATTATGGATGGTTGTGAGCCACCATGTGGTTGCTGGGATTTGAACTCCGGACCTTCAGAAGAACAGTCGGGTGCTCTTACTCACTGAGCCATCTCACCAGCCCGAGCAGAGATTATTTTATTTCCCTCATTCAGTACTCTTTCCATCCAAAAATGTACGTTTGGAAGGCTTTGGAAGGACCTGGGCTTTGGAAGCCACAGACTACAGCTACCACGCCTGGAAGACGGTGGATAGGTTTCTAAGGGAGGGAACAGACACCTAAACGCTAATACAATTGAATGGTGACATGCTACATGATGCAGCAGAGAGGAGAAGAAAGGGAAGAATGTGTCTCCCTCCACCTACGACATTACCAGCTCTTTTTCTGATACTTAGCCTTTCCTGCTAGTTCACTCTAGAATCTCAAATAAATCCAGATTCTAGGCAACACCACATTGTAGGCCATTTTCAGAACTACAGAAGGAGGGAAAAAAAAGTCGATGAATGTTATGAGTTAAAGGGGAGAGCAAATTAAATAGGGAAAAAAAAAAACCACGGATTTTTAAAGCAATAAAGCTGCCCTCTCTTGTTAGGCATGTCGCTATGCATTTATCCAAGTCCACAGCAGTACAACATGAAGAATGTACCCCCATGTAAATAAACTACATGCCTCGGGTGCTTACTGCACACCAGGGCAGCGTCATCAGCTGACGTAAGCGTGCTACTCTGGCGGGGAACATTGATTCCGAGACTACGAACATGGAGAAAGAGTGTGCTGGAGATCGCTGTTCTTTTCTGGTGTAGGCTTAACTGACTCTGAAAAGTATTGCTCTCAATAAGAGCGTGCTGCTGAGAAGGAAGGCACTTTGAGTGTCTTCTGGGTAAGCAGAGGATACTGAGTGGCATGAGCTGGGGAGGGGCAGAAAGTACGAGGAAGGACTCCAGGCTCCCAGGCCAGCAGGTAGAAGACAATCTCAGTCATATTCACTTTTTTGCCCTAGGCCAAATGTGCCTAAAAGCTTCAGGCCTTTGCACAGTGCCTCTCTCGGGGCATTGATTCCCTCAAAAGCCACGTGCTTACTTTCCCAGTCTGACTCCTGGGAAAACATCAGGTCTGCCGATATTACCATTCAATGTTACTTCCATTCTTTAATTGAGGAGAGGCGGAGGACCTGTAATAATACAAGAAAATTTTGATTCTTATGAACCCTGCCCAAGGATGACATACATGGTGAGGAGCAGATAGATGAAGATTCTAGATAAAACTTTGTTTCTGCTTTAGGGCTCTCAAAATTCTTTTTTTTTTTTTTCTGAATAGATTTATGGAATCTAAGCATGCTAATATAAAAGCAGGTGGGTGGGGGTAAGGTAATACTGTGAATCCTGTTGTTCTGCACTTCAGAATGCCATACATAGTCACTGAGACATAAGTAGGCTCACAGAAATACTGATCAAATAAATAGAAGACTTAGTAGACAAGATGGATAGATGAATAGATGGGTGAGTGCTGCCCCAGATTCACTTCCTCCTCAGGGTACTGGGTGGTTGCACACCAAGCTAGACATGAGGGAGGGAAGCTTAGTAGGGGTCGGTGAGCATAGCTCAGGATCTCAGTAGGCAATGAATGCATGGGCAATTAATACACCCAGGAACAGCTTCAGGGAACTGGGTAGGTTTATTGGGGGAGGGGAGGAGTGTTTATGTCCTTTGGATGGTGGCCAGGGTCCATGGGGCAAGGTTTGTGTGGCTGAGTACCATTAGTCAGGGCAGGGATGTTAGAAGATGCTTCATACTCAGGGGATGTGAGAGGACCTTATAAGTCAGGGCATGGATGTTAGAAGATGCTTCATACTCAGGGGATGTGAGAGGACCTTATAAGTCAGGGCAGGGATGTCAGAAGATGCTTCATACTCAGGGGATGTGAGAGGACCTTATAAGGTCAAACAAGAATGCCGTCTGATAGCTGTCAGGGTAACAAAGTCTTATTGGGATTGATGGTGGGGAGCCAGCTCTGTGATGCCAGGTTGGGAGTAGAGGGGGTAGCCAGTACTTGTCATCCTCATATTTGAGGCATCCCAGGTTGAAATCCCCTCAACCCTTCCTCCATAACCCTGGGCCATTACAGTCCCACAGGTGAGTGGATGATGAGTGAGTGGTTGAGTGGTTGGATAGATAGATGGCTGGCTGGATTAATGATGTGTGGGTGGATGGGTGGATGGATGGACAGATGGACAGAAACATGCCTAAACCAAATGTCTCGACATTGGTTTTGCTCTTACAGTCCTACGAAGCATGTGTTATTATTGTACCTCTACTTTTCTCTTCTCCAAAACTGTCATTGATAAGCAGTGAAGAATGGATTTATTTTTAAGATAAGGAAATGGAAAAGAATGCACAGGAGTTAATACACCTATCCCACTGTCTCTTGCTCTGATACCTATCTTTTATCTATCTCCCCTGGCATTTCTCACATATATTATTAGGCTATAAACTCAGAAAGTTGGAAGAAGTGGAGTCCCAAAGACACAGAGTATGACCCTTGTGGAGTTACAGATGTGAGGGTGGAAAAGAAATGTTGTTCTTCTCTGATCAAGGAAGGGCCTTACTATCACCAGCAATAGAGAACAGAACACCATGGCCAGTTCCCACCATTGTCCTCGCTCTGATAAATGCTGCACCACTAGATCAGGGAAACACAATGCACGTCTGTGGTTGTACCTTTCATATCTTAGTTTCCTCTCTCTTTTTAATAATTGTATATTTAAGATTCTAGTGTCTTTACCTAGAGAAGAGGTTTGTAGTGTCAGGGGACAGCGCAAATGAGAAATTAAAAATGGGATAGTTGAGAAATTGGATAATTTAATCTGAAGTTAGTCTATGGATCCCATAAAACTGAGAAGGAAAATGTAAGCCTTTTTTTTTAGTTCTGTGTCGAACTCAGGATGAGCATGAGATTAACCCACAGTGGAGAGAAGAGGTGAGATTTTACAACTTTAACCCTTAGCAAGCTGGAAGTCATCTATTTGCAGGTCAAGTTCCTGTTCTGCTAGAATGACTTACATCGTCAAACATATATATCTCTTAATAGCATCCCTTGGCTATGGGAATGTGGGACATGGTAGGAAGCACTCAGTAATTCCCCAAGTCTGACGCAGAGAGAAACACTGGACCCTAATCAGAGAGGTGAATGACAGAGCTGCCATCAGATTTCAGCCATGGCCACGGGTTAGATGACCTCACTTAATCTTTAGGATGGTAGTGGAGCCCCATTTCACCAGTAAGCCAGAGAATTTTCAGTCATGTTGCATTATTTAAATAAATATATAGAGAATTTTGTTAAAAAAGAAGACTTGGAGGGCTAAAGAGATGACTCAGCTATATTGAAGGCTAGGCTCATGTCTTAGTCAGGGTTTCTATTCCTGTACAACATCATGACCAAGAAGCAAGTTGGGNAGGAAAGGGTTTATTCAGCTTACATTTTCCACATTGCTGTTTATCACCAAAGGAAGTCAGGACTGGAACTCAAGCAGGTCAGAAAGCAGGAGCTGATGCA
>NC_034597.1:92728025-92733976 GCF_900095145.1 Mus pahari
TGCTCAGCCTGCTCTCTTATAGAACCAAGACTAGCAGCCCAGAGATGGCACCACCCACAAGGGGCCCTCCCCCCTTGATCACTAATTGAGAAAATGCCTTACAGCTGGATCTCATGGATGCATTTCCCCAACTGAGGCTCCTTTCTCTGTGATAACTCCAGNTGTGTCAAGTTGACACAAAGCTAGCCAGTACAGCTCACAACCAAAAATAAAAAGCCTCAGAGAAGTTAATGAACTTAAAATCATGCTGTGTTTGGCAAGGCCTTAATTTCAAAGGGACAATTGTGGAGCCTAGGGTACATTTTAAGTAAAGCCCTTGACTAGCACAGGCAACACACCCAAAACATTAACAACCAAAGAGACCATTGTGATTCTAATTTCTAATCTTTGTTTTCTTAAGCTAATTCTTAAGGCTAAATGACTAAGGAGTCCATCAACACAGCTTTGTCCCAGTCTTTGCTTAAATTGTGAAGAGCAAACCAAATCATCAAATAACCAGGATTTAACTTTGAAGGCAAATAGCAGCATGTCCTATGTGTGTTCTCAGAGCAGGACAGAGGCAGCTAGCTATATTGCTGCATCACCTGCTCATTCATTTTGTTGGAGAGTCACTCTGTGGGAATTTAGGAATTTATGTTTTGATTGTACAAACACCCTGAATGGACACATCTACTACACTTCTTATATTACATGTAACGTTTGTGTGCTTCAATGACCTACTATAACTTATTAATATTAGCCACAAATGGGAAAGCTATGAAAAAATTAAATACAGGTATACAAGCATCTTTTTCAAAGGTAAAAGTGTCTATGTTTTCTACAGCTTAAATCAGCTAACCACTCCCTGAGTATTACAGCTTATTGAGGTTGTACTATAATGTTTTATGCATCCTTCGATGATTTGCTAGTAACTATCAAGAAAATATCCAGCTAATTACCAAGGAAGCTCAGTTATCTCTAAGGCCCTAATTATTAAAACCCAGTGAGACACCAATCAATACCAAAATGAAGAGGAAGAGAGAATAGAGAGGAAGATCCAAGGTGCCCAGAGAAGACAGCTTCTTTCAGAATGATGGACAACTTCTTTCTCCTTACTTTCTAGCTAATTGAGAGTAGGGAGATGCTTAGGAGATAGAACTGGCTGGAGCCAGTCACACCACTTCCCCAAAGGGTTCAACCATCAGGCTGAGATGACCAAGCCCTTCCTGAGACCCACAAAAGAATTCCTGGAAATAGCAAAGCATATTTGATTTCACATTATCCAACAGCATAAGATGATATATTAACATTCTCCCTGAATTCAAAACATTTATTGATTCTTTTTAAACCTTAGATAATTTAACTAGGTTACATTTGCATTATGTAGTATAAAATAAACATTTTAAATTATTTCTGCTCACATCTCAGATTGAGTATTGAGTTCAAAACAGCTCCTCTTTGCCTGAATTGGTGGAACAAGGGAACCGAAGGTGATCATCAAATATTTATGGATATTAAGTATTACATTTATTCATAATCAGATCTAAAATAATTTTAATAGGGAGATGTGTCCAATAGTAATGTCAAATTGAGAGAAATTCATTAAGGATTGTGTGTTATTTAATAACTAAATGCGAAGCCCGACGTTACATAAAACAAAAAGGGAACTAACTGAACTGCTTTAGGAAAAGAAAAAACTTCAATTTGTTTTGCTCTTTTCAACTCCACTTTTATCCTTCTTTTGAAGGAATGAAAGATTTTACCATTTATAAAAGACAAAATGACTTAATTTATTCCTTTACTAAGTAACATTTAATATTGTGACCGTGACTGAGCAGAAGTACTCCAGCGTCTTAGAGACATGAAGCATCAGGGTTTTATCCTCCATGATACCCATCACAATGTTGTAAATGCAAAAACAAAAGCACATCTAGTGTGCTGGGAGTGTAAACAGGATACTTCCTTGCACAGTGATGGAAACTTGCTCTGGCTATTTTTCTATCAGCTTAACACAAGCTAAAGTCATCCAAGAGGAGGGAAGCTCAATTGAGAAAATGCCTCCACAAGATCAGGCTGTAGGTAATGGTATTTTCTTAATCGGTGATTGGTAAGGGTATGCAGACACCCCTGGACTGGTGGTCCTGGGTTCTATAAGACAGTCTGAGTAAACCATGAGAAGCAAGACAGTAAGCATCACCCCTCCATGGGTTCTGTTTCAGCTTCTGCCTTCAGGCTGCCTCATGGCCTCATGGCCTTGTGATAAGAAAACAAAAAAGTTTATGGTCCTTTATTTACTTTAACCAACTAAGACTCTAAAGAGGAGATTAATTCTCATTGTCTTTCTATGCATGAGTTTATGTGCACATGTGTGTGGGTGTGTTCATGTGTGCAGTCGAGAGATCAGTATGAGATGTCCCCATCACCCTCCACTTTGCCTTTTTAAGACAGGGAGTCACAGAGCTTTGAGCTCACCACTTGTCTAGAATGGCTGGCCAACAAACCCCAGGTACCTTCCTGTCTCTGCCCTCCAGCTCTGAGATCACACCCCACCATGCCCATTTTTTTTTTTTTTAACATGGGTTCTGAACTCAAAACTCAGCTACTCACACTTAAGGGTGGCAGTCACTTCTCTGACCCCTGAACACAGACTATAATAATCATGATCTGATAAGAATAAGTCTATGAGGGGGGAAAAAAGCTCCCTTGAAGATCTAGTCAAGAGTGACCTCAAAGACCATGGAGGCCTGAAATTAACCTTTCTGAGCAGAATTTGAAAGATTACAGATCATCAAAGGCCATAGGGAGGCTGTCCAGAATTCTCCCAACCAATAGTGGTCGACTTATGTAATATTTTCAAGAAATAGGGTTATTTGAACTTATCTCATTCAAAGATGTCAGGCCTATATCAATATATATATGTAGAAAACTCCAGGCAAGTAACTCCCAAAACTCTGAGCCCTGCTGGAGAAAGATGATCATTTCAAGAGTCTAGTCAAAGCTGTCTCCTTGACGAGCCTGATGAATAACCCTAACTGAGTCACTGCCAATGTTGGTCAGTTTCCTCTTTTATACACTAGGAACAAGATGCTGGCCTTCCCTGTTGGCCATTAAGGAGGAAACTTGGTAGAAATGGTGAGTACTCCTAAATGTAAGTACCAAGGTTTCATTCTCACTGACAGGATGAGCTGAGGCCTCTCACTCTTTCCCACCCAGGTAGGAGTGAACAGAAACACTGCTGGTCTATGCACTCTGAGATACCATCTCATCCCTTTCACAGCACATGTTAGGCCACACCAGGGACACTGCCAAACTGACTGCAGCACTGTCTGCCTTCTAATGACAAACCAGAGAGCACAAACACAGAGCAGAACAATCAGGTCCCTGTTTCACAGAACCTGGGAAATGTCTATAAGGAAAATCATGGGTTCTTCCATGGGCATCCAAGAGCCATGCTTTCTCTGTGCTTGTGAGCACTTTTGCCAAGGAATTGTGTGTTTAGTGATTTTTCTAAAATATAGATAGATAGATAGATAGATAGATAGATAGATAGATAGATAGATAGATATATACATATACATACATATACATATATATATATTTGCTGTACATCTAAACTGTTCATATGAGAATAAAATTCTTTGTAGCTCAGAATCAGATAGAAATAACACCATTATCCTGAGGCCTGGGAATTCTTGTTAGAGGATGAACCAGAAGCTCACAGACACAGACAACTCTGAAGGGGACCACAAATTCAAAAGCATCTATTAGCAGGAACCAGGCTTTGCCTGCTCTTATGTATCTCAGAGCAGTTACTACTAAATATATTTTCACAAAAATTATTCTTCAACACAGACGAAACCATCAGTCAGAATTTAAATTAATTAATAGGTATAACTTAGAATATTAGGTAAACCTATTCTTCTAATATTAAAAATACTTTGAGCTGGAATAAGAAGTGACTCCTTTATTATTATTATAGAAAGTTCGGCCATAAACCTCAGTAAGAATGGGTGCCAGGGAAAGACCCTAATAGGACTTGTATTTTACTGATAAATATGACCACACAAAGTAAAACATGGACAGTTAAGGTGTCTGTGTTGTTTTTCTTTTACTCTTAATTTGAGTTGTTTCGGCTTACCAAAAGGCATCTAGATGTGAGGTGAGTAGTAAGTGGGGCTAGTAAATATAATCAACATGCTGTATACACATATGTAAAAGTGTCAAGGTGGAACCTAGGATGTTGTACAATTGATATGCACCAATTGATGAAAGTTATTCCAATTTTTATACATCTTACATCAGCATACAAAGCAACAGGTTTCACTGTGGCATATTTGTACACACCAACATTTTCTTGTCTTCTCCCTGCCGTTATCCAATATGGCCCCTGCCCTCCACCCACACCTTCCTCCCATAGTCCCCCGAGTGCCTACATTCATAGCAAGTGTAGATTCCTATCCTCCGTCTCTTCCTCTCCACCTAAGTCCTTGTTTGTTCCTTTCTTGGCTCCTTTTCTAATTGTATGATCCACAAACATACATATACACTCATAAAAATTAAAATATAAGATTCATATGCACTGGAAGGTTTTTTTCCCCTCAACTTGACACAAGGTGGAGTTATCTTGTAAGAGGAACAAAAATCAAGAAAATGCCTCCATTGTATTGCCTATAGACAAGTCTGTAGGGCAGTTTCCTGATTAATGATTAATGTGGGAGCACCCAGATCTCTCGGGGCAGTACCACCCCAGGGCAGGTTGTCTTGAGTGGTAGAGGAAAAAGAGCTAAGACAGCCACAAGTAAGTAAGCCAGTAAACAGCACTCCTCCATGGCCTCTGCTTCAGGTTCTCTCTCAGCTTTCTGACCCGACTTCCCTTCATGATGAATAATAATAAAGACATGGAAGATAAATAAACCCATTTGCTCTCTAAGCTGATTTTGGTTATGGTGCTTTATAACAGCAACTGAAACTAATCAAGGGAAATGTGTATGAGAGAATATGTGGTGTTTGTCTTTCTTATTCTAGGTTACTTCGTTTAACATAATAATACCCAGTTCCATGCAATTACCTGCAAAGCCATGATTTTATTTTTCCTTTATAAAGAAGTTTTTAAATGTATGTGCATGGGTGTGCCTGGATGAGATTGTATACACCATATGCTTACAGGTGCCCAAGGAGGTGACAGTGCGTTGGATCCCTTGAAATAGGAGTTATAGGTAGTTGTGAGCTATCTGACATGAGTACTGGAGACTGAATTCAGGTTCCCTGCAAAAGCTGTGAATCGGGAAGTGATTTTAACTGCTGAGCCATCTCTCTTTCCCTGTTTTCATTTTTTTCTCTATAGTTGAATAAGACTCCATAGTATGTCTGCACCATGTTTGCCCTCTGTCTGCTGATAGATATCTAAGCTGGTTCTAGGTCTCAGATATGGTAAATAGTATGGCAATAATGTGAGTGTCCCAGTATCAAATAGTACATCTGCTTATCTGAATCATTCAACATTGCAACACCCATTACTAGTAAAATGAAAAATATGGTACAGTTGTACCTGTCAACAATTTGCAAAATAAAGCGATGTATAGATGAAAACTGAGTGATGAGTTAGTAGGTAAGTCCAGGACTCAAGCACACCACTACCTAGCCCTAGATTCTCAGAGTCACTTAATTTACAGTCTTCGTTTGAATTTCTTCCTCTATAAGTGAGAGTATTAGATTTCATTCTCACTTTAGGGATCATTACAAAGTTATAAGGAAGAAAGGAAGAAAGAAAGAAAGAAAGAAAGAAAGAAAGAAAGAAAGAAAGAAAGAAAGAAAGAAAGAAAGAAAGAAAGAAAGAAAGAAAGGTGGTATATAGAAAAACTTCTTGTAAAGTAAGCTGCACTTTACAAGCTTAAGGGATGATGGTGATGAGGTAATGGTAATCATGGTGGTGTTGCTGGTGGTGGTGGAGGTGGTGGTGGTGGTGGAGGTGG
>NC_034597.1:92734619-92739938 GCF_900095145.1 Mus pahari
GGTGGTGGTGGTGGAGGTGGAGGTGGTGGTGGAGGTGGAGGTGGAGGTGGTGGTGGAGGTGGTGGTGGAGGTGGTGGTGATGCTTTCCAGATAAAATATCTTGGAAGAAGTAAATCTGGAGGCATCCCAATGAATAAACACAGGTGTTAATGCTGTGCTGTAGGAAGAAATAAATGTGCATGAGTTATCCTAAGAGAGAAGTTAAGAAAAAAAATATTTTCTTTGGATTCTGTATTCCATTAAAAAAATGTATCTTGTTCCAGTATGCTTTCCATAGCTATCACACTTACGATCTTCACAACTAACTTCTCAAACATTTACATTTAAATGGCAGTCTATAAAAATAATGAATTCAGAAAATTACTATGTATGACAAGACTAAAGGAAACATTTTTCTTCATCCCAAGAATTTTCAGAAGGTTGAGAATCATAGATAGTTAATATTATGTGCTCTCAGACATAATACAATTAATAAAATAATCACGCATGGAGTCTTTCTGGGTATATAAACTGCATGTAAAGGGAGGACCCGTGCCCAGCAGGAGATGGTTAGCACAAAACAAACTCAATAGTATTTTTTTTTGTCTCTATTGTTTGTCTCCTATTGTTTGTTTCCTCATATTGTTTGTTTTGCTTGGGCATACTTATTTTACTGGTTTGTTTTTTATTTTCCTTGTAGATTATGATTTTTAAGGAAGTATTTTTATGATTGTGTGTGTGTGTGTTTCTTGTGGTTTTTTTTCTTTTAAAAATTCTAGCTTTTGCTATTTTTATTAGCCTGGTTATTTTCTAACCGGGATATAACCTTTCTCTTCCAGAGAGAGGAAGAAGACATCGAGTTAGATGGATGGAGAAATGGGAAAGACCCAGGAGGTGCCACGAGGGGAGAGATACCATGATCAGAATGCCCTGTACAAAAAAAAAAAAAAAAAACTTTCAATGAAAATGGGGGGGAGGGAGGGCTATTTATTTTAAAGATAACTTAACTGTTGGAATTTAATGATAAATCTTGGAGCTGGAAAGATGGCCCAGTGGTTAAAAGCACTTGCTGTTCCTTCAGTGGACCTGGGTTTAATTCATGACACCCACATAGTGGCTCACAACCTTTTGTTGTGATCTGAAACCACCTTCTGGCCTCATCGGGCACTCCATGTACACAGTGTGTAGACACACATGCAGACAAAAAACCCAAAGGTATTAATCAAAATAAACAAGTAAGTAGATTTTATCTAGGTGTCTAACCAGTTACCAACTCACGAAGAGTGACCTCACCAACCTGCTTCTGAATAACTCATTCTAATTGAAATCTCTTTGTCCCTTGATTAGCTATAACCACAAAAGTCCTTTGTTTTGCCACTCTAGATGTGGACTTTCACGTATCCTGATTAACAGTGTCATGTTTGTCCCTGTCCTTAAGCATCTAAGTCACCAAGGAGTCGCTCTGCCTTTCCTCTTTCTGCTGCACACAAGACTGGGTTTTGCCACAAATACTGCTCCCACCTTCAAAATGCTGTGTGAGATGAGCTTTGGCTCCTTGAGATTTAAGTACTTTAGGTACTCTATGCTCATCCTAACTCTGATTCAGTCTTCCTTAATTGACCACATCCTACAAGGCTGTATTTCATTCATAAAGGACCTTGATCTTCATGGCTCTTCAAATTATGCTTGTTCTAGTAGTTCACACTAGAAATCCCAACATCTTACTAGGAATTACTTACTAGTGTTAGCTCATACCTTTAATCCCAGCACTCAGGAGGCAGACAAAGGTGAGTTTGAAGCCATTCTAGTCTCCAAAAAGTTCCAGAACAGACATGGCTACACAGAAAAATCCTGTCTAGAAAAGCTATTGATGATGATGATGATGATGATGATGATGATGATGATGATGATGATGATAATAACAAAATGAATAAATCTTAGCATCTCTACAGTTTGTTTCTCAAATAAAGGGATATGATTTAGTCAAAGAAGACAGTCACCCATGCAAAGTTACTGATTCCTAATCAGAACTCTAAATCTATTTAAGAATGCTTATAATATGCCATGCTAAACATTCTTTTCACATAAAAGTGAATTCAATTTTGTTTCCTTCAAACATTCAACACGTCAAGATGAAGATCATAATAGATAGTAAAAGAAATAGTCTGTTCACATTGCTTTGGGTTCAAAATTTCCATGGTATATATAAAGTGCCATTCAGGATGCATTGATGTGGTTGGCACCACACCTATCTGCCAGTGGCTCTGTAAGATTAAATCATATGAATAAGCAGGCCCAGTGAACAATAGGACTCCCAGGGATCTGGAACTCTGAAAAACTCAAAGAAGAAAGCAGAAAGCACTTCCTTAAAAATCATAAAACAGACAGCAAGCTAGTTCAATTACACTGGATCCATCAGTAATGCCACAGAATCATTGTAAATGTATGGAATAGTGAGAAGCCATAATAGCATAAATTGCTGTCGCTGGCAATTAAAGCAATTTCATACCCTAGGGAAGCCAAATGCGCTCATGGCTTCTACTGTGGTTAGTAACATACAATAAAGAGCAAAACTAGGCCTCCGGAGGGATTCTGCACAAGGTTGTAGACAGATGTTCTGAATCTTAGAGTCCAACCAGAGTGGATTTAGGTCAAGGAAGAGGGCTGAACAAGAAAAAAGAAAGCAGAACATAAATGTGCTATGTTGTCTCTAGTAGAAGTTTCAATAGCAATTTTCTTGATATGCTCTTTCTAAAACGAATGTAATTCACACAGAACTATAGATACTTTAAATTTGAAATTAGGATCTAATTGGAACTATGTGGAAATATAGAATCAAAAACGGGCTTTAAATAAAAGGCACTGTGAGCGATGTGGTTTTTTTTTTTTAAGTGAAAATTATTTTATGTTCATAGTTCAGTTAAATTTAGAATGGTGATTTTATTTTACTTTTCAAAAAAGGTAGATTTTGTGTGGGGGGGGTGTCTATGTGTCTGTGTCTGTGTGTCATTGAGAAATACACCGTTTGACACTGGGTCTCTTCCTCAGTTGTTTCTTTACCTTATGTTCTGAGGCAGTGGCTCTCTCAGAGGCTGGAGCTTGCCAGCTGCCTGGACTGGCAGGTCAGTGAGCCCCAGAGATCCTCCTGTCTCTGCCTCCCCATGTCTGGATTTATAAAACTCAGCAGCACTATGTGGGTGCTGAGAAACTAAATGCTAGGTCCTCATACTAGAACAGCAAGCAGTATACTGATTGAGCTATCCCCCATCACCCAAAATAATTTTAATTTTTCTACATAATATTCTTCTCAGCAACATTGGTTTAAGTTGATGTATTCAATAAAAACAAAAGTCCACATTGCCTTGTCTTTCTAAATAAGTAATTCTTTAGTGACAAAAGAAATATAAGAATAGACTATATATCAGCTAGTTGTATATTATGGCTATAATTTTGGCTTGGCTTATATAGATGGAAAACATGTGACATTATAATGTGCTCAGACAACAATAGTTCAGCGGTTATTGAACCTTGTCACTCTGTTGTCACAATTACTTTCTCTGCCAACCACAGCTTACACACATACATACTGTTCATTCCAGTCTGAATGACTGTCTTAGACCACACATGACATATAATAATCATTCAAGAACTGCAAGACGGTTGTATCTCTAGAGTCTACACAGCCTCTACTCTCCAAACCTCTCTACTCCTGCCACAAAGAAAAATGAGAAAATGTCACCACCAGTTGTACCCTCATAAGAAGGATTCATACAGCTTCTCAGCAATGTGTAAAGGGGACAAATTAACACATTCATCCATTTTCCCTTCACAGTACTAGTCATGGCCTGGCTTATTTCTTCCTAATGGACTACCAGAGGCTACAGTTGTGGTCAAGGTGGTCTGTTATGGGACATGAATATGGATGCAAATTTAGAAACATGGTTTGGTATATCCTAAGATGCAGAAATGACAACATGAATGGGAATCAGTAGACCTGCTCACATTCTGCTGGCCCGAGATTCCAACTTGGTTTCCCTGGTCACATGTTTTAAGTTGGTGAGCACAAAAATACAGCATACACCCCAAAGACTTAGAGTGTGGCATTTGGGCTTACCGTGACAACACTAAAGACCACACAGTCCTAAAATATCTCAACAAAAAATAATGAAAGAATACTCAAGAGGGGAAGAAAAACCTACCAATAATTAAAACTGAGGGAGTTTCTTTCTCTATTTTCTTTAATGTTCTCCCCTAGGTGGCTCACCAAGTTTACTAATTTCTTTCTTTTACTATGATAGCAAGAACTAAGCCAACAAAACTAGAGAAATGCATAGTGTACCACCCCTCTGGTGTATGTCTTACAGACGGCACACAAGGGCTCTCCATCTCTGAAGTGAAGACTTGTGCAACTGTTCATTTTCTTACTAATTTATGTTTGTGACAGGGAGGCTTGTAAAACTAGGGCTCACTTAAAGAGGCTCGTGCTCTTATTTTGCTATTGGCTGGTGAATGTCTCCAGCCACTTAAAACATTATATGAGATATTTTAATTGACACCATCAATCCATGAGCCAATGCTCAAATGTCTTCTCATGGACAGTCGTCTCTTAACACTGTTGGAGATAAAGATAATAAGCACAGCCCCCATTTCCAATGTTTAGCAGATTACAGGGGAACACTACAAAACCATAAATTATGACAAACCCATGGTGCTTATTCTAGTTGGGCATTATGGTCTGGCACTGCATTAAATGATTTGACATTAATCTATTCAATTCTTCATTCATCCAATATGGAGAATATATTCTTATCTCCAGCTCACTGGTGGAGAATATGAAGCTGGAGAATTTATGTAATTTGACACCAGTTAAGCAGCTAATAAACGTAGAATCAGGATGAAAACCCAGATGTTCTGATTCTCTAATTCCCTAGATCCTAGCAATGCTTAATAGAAATGTTCGAAAATAACTGAGTTATTTGAATTTACAGTAATTAGGGCTGGGGAGTTTGTAATAGAATTCATAGAGAAACTCAAAGGAAATTGAAACATAGCAAGTGAAACTTCACACCTGTCTCCAGGCTGAAGTCAGCAAATTTGAAGTTTCTTCCTATTTTTTTTTAATCCTTCCCTGTGTCTCACCTAATTTATGAGTTTGTTTTTCTCTTACTATAATAGCAAGAACTAAGCCAAATGAGAAAACCTAGAGAAAGTGTGTACTATACCAACCTTCTGGTACCTGTTGTGTAGACTTCAGACAAAGGTTCTCCATCTCTGAAGTGAACACTTGCGCAAATGCTCATCTTCCTGGTGTGTGTGTGTGTGTGTGTGTGTGTGTGTGTG
>NC_034597.1:92740058-92741205 GCF_900095145.1 Mus pahari
AGAGAGAGAGAGAGAGAGAGAGAGAGAGAGGGAGAGACACAGACAGAGAGAGACAGACAGAGAGACAGAGACAGAGAGACAGAGAGGCTTGGAACTTACTTGAAGGGTGAATCCTGCCATGGAGAGCTAACTGGAAGAAAATTCAGTGCACTCCCATGTTCCTGATGCTAGGAAGAAAAATCTGAGGAAAGAGAAACAAGAGGTCTAGACCTGATTGTTCTTCACAATGAGACTTGTCTCAGAAAAAAAGAAAAGAAAGAAAGAAAACCCAGGACTGGATTGAAGGAAATGGCTTGGGGCGAGGGGGAAGAGTACTTGGTTTGCACGCATGAGGACTTGAGCTTGCATCCATGTAAAAAGCCCAGCAAGAGTTCCCATCTTAAAGCAACAAGGAAGGAAGTGACAGGGGAGGGCTCCCAAAATACTGTTCTGATGTCCACATATATGGATGCAAATAGCCAGTGCACCTATACACTAAAGTACATGTTCCACACACATGCAGAGTACATAATACACACAAGTGTGTACACAATAAGATGGGTGAAGAAGAAGGGTGAGGAGGTGACAGAGAAGTGACATTTCATGTGCCACATGCTCTGCAGAATGAAGAGGATGGGAATGTGTATTAAGTGAGAAGTTGGAAAATAAGAAACAGTGTGGTGAAAACTGAATTCCTAGTAGAGAATCTATAACTGGATTGATAGGCAGCCTTTAAAATGTGTTTTGACACATGCTAAACAAAACGAAACTTCTCTTGAGTTATAGGGATCACTGAATGCCATTTCTCTGTCAGCAAAACATAGGAAGAGAGAATCTGCAAAGATCCATGCATATTTATTTTTAGGGAATCCAGCAGTCAAAGTTTCACTACCATGGTCTCTTCATTGTGATGTGCCCTTTGTCTTTGTGAATTTTGTCCATTAGAGCAAACATGCCCATCACCTGAAAGGTGGTAAGAGCCATATGGGCCACCTGGAGGAGACATTTTCCCAATACCATCTTCTCTTTAAACTTCATTACTAAAGGAAAATCAGCTAAGAGAAATAAGACATTTGTTTTAGCTAAGAAGAAGAAGAAGAAGAAGAAGAAGAAGAAGAAGAAGAAGAAGAAGAAGAAGAAGAAGAAGAAGAAGAAGAAGAAGAAGAGG
>NC_034597.1:92741290-92763542 GCF_900095145.1 Mus pahari
AGGAGGAGGAGGAGGAGGAGGAGGAGGAGGAAATGAAGGGGGAGAGATACAAATAGATGTAAATCTCTGCTTTTAAAAAGGTTACAGCAACTATGACCCATCCTAATAAAAGCATTAGGAGCCTCCTAGGAAAGTTAAGGGCGTGGATGAAAGAGAAAAGCTAAGGAACATCCCCAGGATGGCCAAGAAGGAACACTTTCAACGGCTTCTCGATGGCTCCAGTTCTTCACAGTGATCCAGAAAAGAAGTGTTCTGGGATGAATGGTCTATTGAATAATTACCCCTTCCCACCCTCAGTTCTCTGGAATTGGACACCAGTGAAGTCTGTGAATTGTATTTTCGTAGTCTTCCAGAAGAGTGTCTCCTCAGGGATTCGTGAGACTCCAGTAAATCATGGGGCAGCATCAACAACGGAGTGGGCTCTCTATTTGGTAAGGTCTGCTTGCCTGTGACTTCAGTTCTGCTGTCCCTCAGCACGGCCCACAGATAGAACACGTTCTTCACACACAGAAACTACGTTATGGCCTAATACCCTTTGTTCCTTTTGTACGGTTCCCACCGTTCCTGCGGACTGGTCTGGCATATTGGACTGTGTGCTCCCCAGATGAATTAGATCCCTCTCAACACAGGTCCAATTTCCTTCCTCTTCCTCCAGCCATGAGCTTTTGGTTTCCTTATCTGACACGTGTCTCATATAAAGGAGATTTTCTGAGCTTTTCTCCCTAGGCACGTCCCTTTACAGCCCAGCATGCTGAGTGCCCCCCTCTTCTTTGTCCTGCCTTGTTTGTTGTAGTTCTAGTTTAGCAAGCAAGAGAGCAACGATGCGAGGGGAAATTGTGCTTTTGATTCAGTGATTCTTGTTTTTTGTTTTTTTTTCATTTGTCATAAGTAGCATTCAGTGCCAGAGAGCCTATTTCAAATGAAGGTATTTGTTCTATATGTTGAAAGCTTTGTATCTCAGTTTTCATTGACAGTTGTAGCTAGCTGGCCCCTTCTGTGGATGGGTGGCTGGGTGGCATGTCACACACAACACGGAGCAGTATATTTGTGTCTTAGTCAGGGTTTTACTACTGTGAAGAAACACCATGACCATGCCAACTCTTATAATGGACAACATTTAACTGTGGCTGGCATACAGGTTCATAGGTTTAGTCCATTATCATCATGGCAGGAAGCGTGGTGGGATGCAGGCAGGCATGGTGCCAGAGAAGTCGCTGAGAGTTCTATATTGGCAGGCAATGTGACCCTGGCTTGAGTGTTTGAAACCTCAAATCCCAGTGACATACTTCCTCCAACATGGCCACCTATTTCCATAAGAGTTCACTTCTTATATCTTCAATCCTTATGAGCCTATGGGGGGGGCATTTTTATTCAAACTCCTATACTTTGAAGGAGGTCAACAGATTACAGGCTGTCTCCGTCCTGACGACATCTTAGCCACGCCCCTGTGACACAGAATGCTTTAGAAGTCTCACCACTTTGTTGACTTCGGTGTTTGGTTAGTTCAGTATTTTCTGCCCTAGGACAGTGAAAGAAAAGCAGTTTGGGGAACGGTTATTTTCACTCATCTGTGACTTGGTCACTCACCAAGTCACCATATTCATCTGACTTCCGATGACAGATTAAATGCAAACTGTGTGTTTTATGTGGTATGTTCAAAGAAACATTCCTTGGGGGCCAGAGAGATGGTTGATCAGCTAAGAGCACTGGCTTGCTTTTCTAGGGGAGCTGGCTCTTTTCCAGCAGCCACATGGTGGCTCTCAGCCATCTATAACTCCAGTCCTAAGGGGTCTGATGCCTCCTTCTGCTTTCTAGAGGTATGCGGCATGCGTGTGGTACATGGACATTCGCGCAGTCAAAACACCATACACATAAGTATTTTTAAAGGAGAAAAAAATTAAGACAAATTCTTACTTTTTTTTTAATAACCATGGAAAGAAAGAACATGGGAATCACCCAGAAACTCTAATGTGGTGGTTGAACTATTGACACAGTGATCCTTAGCCTGAAGTTGTACATTGACTAAGAACCCAGAACTCTTCAGAGTTGACTTACAAGCAAGCCCAGTTCACATAGCTTACTTAGGAATGGTGCTGGATATTTTTCTCTCTGAAATTATCCACAAAAAGATTAAATCCTTACTACAAGGAAAATAAATTTATTTATTAGAAATTTATAATAATACATCAGTCAAAAAAAGAACACAGTGCTGTGAGCTATAAATCTATAAAAACAAAAAAGTGAAGAAATGTCAGAGCTGATTGTCTCAAACCCTTGCAAAGTAATAAAACAATTCCAAAACATCTCATTTAACTAGAAATTGACTTTCTGAAATCTTCCTTGAGATGAGCAGATAGACACCTTATAAATGAGAAAAGAAGATGGATTGTAAGGATCTGAAAGTGAAGAAGCCATGGGGAGCTGTGAGTCACCGGCTTAACTCTGCATGTAGGAGACACCAAAACAGCCAAGAACGCAAGGACAAAATTAAGCAGTAATGATGATTTATATTAAGATACTCTGAGACATGACAGAAGTCTCAATACACCAAAAGGAAAATCTTGTTTGCTCAAACTATTTGTTTCTTCTGTCTAATGAACGTAATTCTAATATACAAGCAATAACACTGGCATTTCTTTGAAATGTTGATTCAGTTTAATTATGAAAATCACCAAGGTATTTCCTAGCTGCTGCATCACTCCCTGTACTAAGATTAATCACATCAACATCATTCATTTAATCTTCAAAGAGGAAGCAGTTGTCCACAAAAGCCTTCAAATGGCTTCATTAGTGCAATTTTTCAGTCTCAAACACTTAGCTGGCAGCATATGATTGAGAGGAAGGTCATTATATTCTTCTAATTTCTAATCTAATTTTTTTAATGTTTCCACATTTAGTGTAGAAATATGCAAGTGTCGAGGTTTCGTTCACTCTTTGTTTGGCAAACAGCTCAAAACATGAAGAGAATATGGATTTTGATTAACAAGATGTTTGGCCACTATGGCTTCAAGTCATGAAATTTAATGTACAGGTCCACAGCCAGTTCTTTCCCCTTTTGGGCTTTGTTTGATGTAAAAAAAGGAATTGGGCCTGAAACATTGCAGGCGTTTTTGGTTTTGTCAAGTTTTTGTTTTGTTGTGTGTAGACAAAGGAAAACTCAGAGCATGAGAGACATTTTTCCCAGTTTATGAAGGAGAAGTACAAAGGTCATTACAAATAAAACTTCTTTGGGGTTTTAAAATGGAAATTGAATTTTATATTTAAAAATAAAAATACTCACTCATGTCTCTGTAGCATGACACAACTTAAGCACCATTTCTTGTTTTAAAAGCATTAATAACAGTTCTTTCCCACATGGCAAACCAATGGTTATCGGAGTCAAAGAAAATAGCACTGTTCTATCTGATGCACAGATCTAGTAAGGGTGGCAATGAAGTTACGTGGTGACAAGAACAAGTTGGGGTCTAGCACCTACTAAGGTGTGGTACTATGTGGTTCTGAGATGATAGTAACTACTCTGAAGCATTATAAAATATATCAGAAAATAAAATTCGCTGAGCCCCATTACCAAGAAGCAAAACTTGCTAAATGGCACTTTAAACTTTGCATCTGATAAAGGAATGATTTATTTGACATTTGACTGGCCCACTTGCAGCAATCATTACATTGCTATATTCAGTGACTGTGCAAAGGGGAAAGGAAGAATAAATCATCCGGAGATGCTCTCAAGTTAATATCTGGTGACCATGTAATGCCAAATTTTTAACACAAGATCTGTCCATGACAGCATAAATAATGGAGTGTACTTGCTGTTCAGGTCAAGAGAGTGGGCTTTTTGAACACGAAAACTGAAAACTGCCTATAACTAATTGACATGGCATGATTGCACAGAAATTGATAATACAAGTTATGTAGAGAAAATTATGACCTTTAAAATATTAACTTCATTTAAATTGCTTTCAGATGAAGTGGTGATATATTTGTGAAACCCAATTCATATCAACATAATTTTAAGATAAAATATAAGAATGAAAAGAACCCTAGCTGGAATGACCCTAGTTGTCATTCACCAGCCTTGGTGAGAACACCAGAACACACTGGCACAATTAGAAAGAGAAGCAAGAAACTCTGTCATTTATGTGCATTCAATATGATATGAGGAGAAATCTGTGTGTTCTGCAACTTGAGTATGTATGATATTTTTCTGCCTACTTTATATAATGTTGTGTTAGTCCTTTGAGGAAATACAAAGATAAAACAAACAGGCTTTTCTTTCCAGAAGGATTGATTACAGCTTAACAACCAGGGGCATAAATGTATCCTTACTGTAGAATACATTGTGAGATAAGAGGCTGCAAAGAGCAAGAACGTTCCCGAAATGCCAGATATACAAGAGCAGGGATGCCTTCGCGGCTTGGCAACCTCTGAGCTCTGCAGGATGGGGAATAGGTGAAAAGACAAGGGACTTTTAGAGAAAACACTAATTTTTATACTTAAGAATATTTTACCAACTCTTTGCATCATTTAGTGCATTTCTATCTTCAGCAGAGAATAAAGTTCTCAAGTTCTTTTGTGTTGTTAAGTATCAAAGGAATTTTCATAAAAATAAGCATCAATGCAAGAAGACTCAGTATTCATTCCGGATGACGTTGTTAATAATTCACGTCACGCATTTGATCCATACAATCTACAGTAAGACAAAAAAAATAGTAAAATAATAATAGTAAACTTGAGCAAATGTTTCTAACCATATGGAGAACATGTGACTACTTTTCAAATGACAAGATATGCTTATTTCTGGTTATGTGAAGTCTGACAGAAGTGATCATCATGTGCTAGCATGGTGGTACACACCTTTAATACCAGCCATCCAGAAGCAGGTTGATTTCTGAGTTCAAGGCCAGCCTGGCCTTCACAGCAAGGTCTGGGCTAGCCGGGGCTACACAGAGAAACCCTGTTTTGAAAAAAAGAAGTATAGAGAGCACTTTGAGAAAATGAGCCCTTTGAGAAAACTCTTACAACTATGAAGTATATAGTTCTTTGTGTTTTGTATTATTTCTTTTACTGTATGTGTGTATTTTTCACTATCTGTCTTGGGTTGGGAGTAGCTATCGGATGGTAGGTAAGGGTTAACCAATCAGGACCTATATTAATACAGATAATTAAATATTATTTTATTTTAGGAAAAAATAAATAAATATGAGCTTACTGGGCTTATCTAATTCACAAATACTTTGGTATGCTCTTGATAATTCCAATAGTTATCTTAAAAGTAAAAAGCCTATCTTGTAGGACCAGAAAATACTGAGAAAATTAGGGCCAGGAGAGTACTGAATGTATATTCCTGTATGCTATCTTATAAAAGATAAATCCTCTAGACTGAGAATTACATGAAGAGTTTGGGAAACAAAAGCAATCTATACAAGCTACTCCTGATAGGAGTCCCTCTGAACCTCTCAGATTCGTCTGGCTAATTTCAGCATGTGCACTGGCTCTTTTAACTCTGTGCCTGGCTGAGACGCCTCCTTCTCTGAACTCTAAGGAGCTGAGATTCACCTTTCTGACCATCTTTCCTGTCTTCTATATATCCTCATAAAATATTTACTCTTCTCCTGAATGACCACTCTGATTATCCTTAGGCTCCTTTCAGATTCCCTGATGATGTCATGGAAATGTTAAACCCATTATGCTAAGTTAGGACCTCCATCTGCAGTGACCTCTTGGCACAAGCTTCGAGGACAGCATGATATTTTTACATAAAAGTTAGTCTTCATTCAAATCCTTGAGGTCTGATCCTGAAAAAAACACTGACAGCTCAATCAACCCTAATAAATACTTAACTAGGACCATGGAAAAACGCAGAATACAGTTCCACCAAGAAAATCCATTACACACTTACAATTGAGTCATAAAATATGTCTATAAAGTGTACAATTATTTTACCATATTTTTTTATTGGAAAATAAGCATTTAGTGTAATTTACAGGTTTAACCCAAAGGTAGTGAGTATATGACATTCTTTTTCATTAAGCTATTAGGGAAGTCAGGAGTGACAGCACACAGCTCTAATTATCTTTAAAGTAGTGTTTCAAATTGATCATGCATAATGCAATTACAAATCATAATTAAATTAATTTATATTGATTTAAGATTTTATAAGTTTTTAATAACTACAGTGTAGAATATCTATTTCCACAAGCTAACATTAGTATTTTCAAGCTAGCAGAGCACTCTTCTGTCATTAAGTACTTAGTAATCTTGCAGCGACTTTAATGTAGGTGAGGGCTAAATTTTGGCCCTGTGGGTAGGGGCTGGAGTTGAAGTTCAAATATTGGAACTCATACTTCCCTCAGGTCATGGGTATTAGTTAACCTTGCCACTTCTGAAAAAAAATATCCTATGTCTAGAAATTGTGAGCATTTAAATATGCTTTTGCCAACAGTTTACATCCAATTTAGAATCATCATGGTTTTTGTTTGTTTTGTTGGTTGGTTTTTAAGAGTACACTGTAGTTGTCTTAAGACACACACCAGAAGAGTGCACTGGATCCCATTACAGGTGGATGTAAGCCACCATATGGTTGCTGGGAATTGAACTCAGGACTTCTGGAAGAGCAGTCAGTGCTCTTAAGCACTGAGCCATCTCTCCAGCCCGAATTATCAGTTTTAAAATATCCCCAGGCTGGCAGCACAAGGCTCTCCTCTTTTCAAGCACGCCCCCTTCCCTCAGTTGCCTTTACAAACAGTAGCACAGGCCTTGCACAGGAAAACCACAGTGCCTTTTCAACACTCTTCTCACGGAGTCATTGACTCAAACAGTCAAAAACAAAACAAAAATCAGTGGAAGTACAAAAGTCCTCCCCCAAGTTTAAGAAGAGTAAAGTTTGGAGGCCCAAGCCAACTCTACCACACATGGCAACCTGCCCTCCTCTCCAGCCTTGGTCCATTCCAGATGCATCTCTGACTTTGCCGGCCACTGTTGTCGGAGGACTACAGTTCCCTCAGAGTTCACATCCTGAGGCTCAAAGACAACCGAGTCGTCTACCCTTATTTCTAGAGCTACAGGGAAAGCTACGGTAGAGTCAGGAGGGAGATAGTGGTGATTCTGAAAGATTCACACACTATTCAAGAACTGTTCCCTTATGACCAAGTATTCAAAGTGTCAGAACTGCAGAGGAATCTAGACACATACCTCCCTTTCCAGATCTCCAGGGCCTGAGATCTGTGAACTGTTTGTGCTAGCCTACTGCTCTCGCTGGGAAGTGTGGGTAGAGGTCTGAATATTCCTATTTTATTTTGCTTTTTGATTCAGTGGTTTTCTCTGAATGCATTAAACGCTGTAAGATCCTATGAGCCAGCCTGGCAATGGAAGTGATATGAGAAATGCTCAGATATGATCTCGGTAGCCTCTCAGAAGGCATCTTGTCAACAAGCACCCACTGAGCTTTGGGGAGCAAGCTCCAAACAGGCTGAGGCAGGAACTCCCTCCTGCCTGGAAGACCTTCGCTCCTCCCTTTGCTGATCACTAGCAACCCCTTTAAATAATGGGAGGAAGCAAGCAGATAGATACAGGAGCACACAGAAGCTCTTAGGGGCTAAGATCCCAATGACTTTTGGAGAAATACACACAAGAGAAAGGCTTCATCCTGGAGTTTCACAGGCCTTGCAGGTGAAAGTTTCCCTCCTCCAGCCTGCCCAGTGCAGAAGCCCCATCAGAACCCCTTGCTGGGACCACTAGGAACTCTCTGGGACAGAACCCCTTATGACCTTGTCTGTAGAAAGGGAGAGGGACCTTCCTCACTGCTCTGGAATGTACATGGTGGCAAAAGTCCCTAAACTCAGCTAGAGGTCATGCGGGGCTGAGATGAGCAAGAGACAGCAAGGAGATAAAAGGTGGAGACAGTGGGAGTCCAGGAGCCCTTTTGCTACCACCTTTGACCTAAATCTGTGAGTTCCAACCAGTACAAAGATTTCCCATCCAGACAAGCTTTCTCTACAAATGCTCTGGTTATTGAACAGCATACACAGACAAGTAGGCAGCAACTCGGTCCCAGGGCAAGAAATCACAAGGGATTCCGCCAAGTTGAGTAGATACAAACCTTGGTCCCCTCTCCACCAGGGTCAGCTTGGCCTAAGCCCTGCCCTTCCCTGAAAGGGACGGAAAGCCTATGACAAGCTCCCTGATCTTGTTTCAACGTCCCCTTCTCTTGGTCTCATACTGTCAAAACCAGCCTTCTAGTCTGATTCAGATGTCTTTCGTTCTATTTCTACAGTCAGACAAAATGCTCTCACTGAACAAGGAAACTCTCCGAAAGAACATGCAGACTTAGCCAAAGAATTTGGGAAGATTCTTAAGTTGTAAAGTCATCTGTACATGAAAACGTTCTGCAGAGAAAGGGGATAAGAGAAGGGAAAACTGAATGTTCTCTAGCAATTTCTAAGCACATGGCTGGGAGAAAATAAAATTAGTTCAAGTGACTATAGGACATTACTCCTCTTAATTAATATTAACAGATGGTAATATGAATTTTCTTAAACTTCAGTTATAGTCTAGAAGGAAAATGAAGGCTGTAGCCCTAGGGCTGCAAATGCCAGCATGGTCAGTTCTGTGTGCCTTAGCTTTGAGCTTGGCATAATAAAACCCTCCCTTCTCCTGCATAAATTACAGTAGTCTCCCCTCCATGGGGAGTGTAGGGATATAATCAAAATGAACTAGTTTAGAAATTAAAAAAAAAATCTCAACAACCTCTGACTTTAATAAAGTCTTCCAATTGGGGGTCAATTTTAGTATTTATTGGACAAATGTAGATAGGGAAGATTGACTTTTTTTTTCTCTCTTTTTGGCATCAGTATGTATAACTAGCAGTCTAGGTTGTTAAGTTCCCAAGCAGGGATGAGTTTAAAATGCATGGATTCTATTATGTGTACAATTTAATCACAAGGTATTTAAAATAGACATTTCCATCTAAAATCCAATCAGAAATCAACACAGTTCCTCGGGCGTTAGATGATCATCTCGATTCTGCATTTGTAAACTGGGAGAAATAAATGTGACTTGTGGATACCAAGAGGTCAAGTGCGGCTGCTCAAATATTTTTCTTACAAAATGACGGATTTATTAGACAAATAAGTAGCCCTGCTGATGCAAAACCCCCAGTGATTGAATTTTGACGTTAAGTCAACAACAACTCGAACTACATCAGTGCTTCAAGATTTAGTTATGATGGTAGAGATTACTGAACAAATAAGAGACAGAAATGAATACAGATTTCCTAGGAGCTGCCCTGGCACCTCCTTCCTGACATTCTCTTCCATATGCTCCCCTTGTTCACACTGTATTATAATTAAAGGACTTGCCTATGTCTCACAATTGGAAAGGAACTTTAAAATAATTAGGCATATTTTTCTGTTTTTTAAAAAAAATAGGCAGGCTCAGAACAAGAACCAATTGAGTTTCATAATAAATTCCTTCCTGGCCTGAAAGTCACCCACAATTAGATTGGAGGGGGAATGCACTGAGTCTTTTTCTCTTTCTTTTCTCACTCACTCCTCTCTCTCTCTCTCTCTTATTTTTCTTTCTCTTTAAGTTCTTTCCTTAACAGTTGTGTTCACAAACTCTCTTCTGTAATTTACAAAACACAGCATTCTGTGTAGTTTGAGGACATGAGAAATGTCAGCAGCCCATTCAAAGATTAGGACACACTGATAAACACACACACACACACACACACACACACACACACACACATCAAAAGTATGTAAGATTTCACCCCTCAAGTCTCAACAGCAGCACATATGCTTGCGCTGGCCGTGGTGCTGAAATTTTGACTTTTTTTCCCCCTGGGAAGGGCCTGCCACCCTCAAGGAAGCTTTAGAGGAATGTTTGTGTTTCTTCTGAAAGGAACCTTAAATAATGGAGACTATATTTAAAGATAAAGCAGTTTATTTCTGACATTCTGATGATAAGGGAACTAATCGTTCCTGGGGTGGACATTTTGTCTTTTATTTTATATATGACATTTTTATTCCAGGGGGAGAATGACTCAGTTTCCCCCTTGTGTCCTCTTGGTCCCATCTGCTTTCTCTTCTTTTCTGATTTCTTCTTCTCTTATGGCATGGCTCTCAACTATTGCCGCTGGGTTATGGAGCTTCTTGATGTATAGACACAAAACTATATTTGCTTTTATGGCTTTGTCTTATTAAGGGCTTGAGATAATTTGATCTTGTAACTAGTACTTTGCTTTCTGGGTTTCTGGACTCAGATCTCCAGAGGTAATAAACTTGAGCCAGATCTTTATTTAAATACAATGATAATTCTACTCTATAAAATAAAGCACACATTCAACCTTCTCTCCCAGTTTGTCATATTGTCTTGCCATCAAAGCCTGCAGCCCTTAACTACACATGTTTTCATTGTGCTGAATTTTAAAAATGAACTGTGCAAGATGACCTCCTTGGAAAGTACTCCTAGAAATTTTAAATTTAACCCAGTACTAACAATACAACTCACTACAAAGGATGATAGAGGATACTTCTTGTCCCTTGTTGCTCCCAGGATTAGATGATAACTTTTAACAAATAAAGCCTTTCTATTAGTAAGGAGAATATGCTACCATCTTTTTCCAAAATATACTTCTGTTTACAGTTGCCTAAACTCATCTCCAGATTTCTATTTCAATATGCTCTTTAGGATGCAAAATTCCTGTCAAATTAAAAAGTGCTCATGTCTTGCCCGCTTCCAGCAAATCACTGCAGCCCCTAATAAATCCAGCTGGGGTTCGTTCCACGGCCTGATGCTGCTGAAATCATTATTGTCCTGCCTTGTTTCATGTCAGAGGCCTCTTTGCCTCATCTGTCATGAAACCAATTTCACTTTATTTACATCCATTTGCTAGTTTAATTACTGTGCTGATGAATAGCCTGAAGGAATTAAGTTACGAGTCTTTGGAAACCAAAAGAGACAGATATATGGGCTACCTTTTAACTACAGGGAAGGAAATAAAGGCTAGTGGCTTATACCAAAATTTTAAGATAAAAAGTATTTCTTCATACCAAGCTGCTCTTGAAATTCAGGGTTATCCATCTTCATGTATTCAGCACCTCCTGGATGGAAGTGTGCTTCAGAGTTCTTCATATTTATAGATGGATCAGTTCTGTACAATAGTATTCTCCATTTTTAAATGCACCAACACCCCCTCCCTTTTTTTTTAAACTAAGATTCACATATGATTTCCCAGCCAAACCAAACAGTCTAACGTAGTGGACTCTTTATTAGAAGCAGATAACAAATGTTAACCTTTTCCTGCACCTAAAATAGGAAAATGCCTTTGTGAGAACTGTAAAACTTAATTCCTCCAGTCTAATATATAGTATAAATTACTTTACCTGTATTTTGTACATGCTGTAATAGCACTTAGATAATTCTTGTTTTATATAATTAAGCACTATTTCACCTTTGCCTTTAGTGTATTTTTAAATCTTGAGTAAGAACATTCAGTTACTTTCTTCCTTATATACCCAACATAATAGAATGTTATGGGTGTATGCTAACGATGAGGTCTTATGATCTAAGTGAAAGATGCACTCTCAAACATATGTAAGCAATCAAGTATTTACTCACACACACAATGGAAATATAAGATCAATAAACTTTTAGTCATTCCATATATTACAAATTAACTTCTACAATATAAGCTTATTAATCATGACAGTATTTAAAAGAAGACATATTCAGCAGTATGCATCCCCTATTATATCACTTATTGTAGCTTTTACGATAGAAATTTGGTAACTTTTCATGTTATTTATCATCATTGTAAATTAAAACAAAAATAAGAAATTGACTTTTGGTGATTTTATTGTAGGCTGTAGTCTCAGGTAAGCCTGCACATGGGGATAAGTAAGTTTTAAATTTATCTTGATTATTTTTTCTTCCATTGCTCTGTTTCTGGTATAGTTTCTAGCCTTTTAAAATGAATCTACTCACTGGATTTACTTAAGAAATGTGTGCATATGACAAATATATTCATCACTTAATAAAATTTTAATTATTTTCTTCTTGAGTTTATCATGAATAGCATCTATAGAGTCTCCATGTGTTGATACAGAGTTACTTTTAAGGTTGCACAAACTTTCTAAACAAAATATCTAGTTGAAACTTACTTCAAACAGTGGAAGATCAGAGATATTTCAAAGCAGAAACAAGAGAGGTGAGTTTTGTTTTGTTTAAAAAATATTGTCATTTAATGTTTTTACCACCTGGATATTCTGCAATTTAATTTATCATAAGCTCAGCGTAAAGGAAGGGGCAAAAATGTAAATGTGTTTATACTTCCTGTCTAAACAACTAGAAGTGGAGAAAACCCTATTGCCCATGTAGATATATATTAACGTATTACATATTCATTAAAAATCCCCAGAGAACTCTCTCTGTGCCTTGTTTGTGTCCTTATAAAAAGCATTTCCCCTGATCCTTCCTCTGTTCTTAATAACATTTATCTATAAAGCAACACATATCACAAAAACTTTTGGGGGGTCAAGTGAGTCTTGCTTATAAAAATTGTCAAATGAAGAAACACTAGTCAGGACCCTTGAGGTAAAACTTCCCTCTAAGCAGTACACACAGACACCAGATAATTCTTTGGTAGATATCTGCAAACAGTCTTCCACTAAAACAAAGAAAAACTCTATTGCTTTTTTAACGTACAGTTTATTCCTTTTTGTAAACAAAAGTAACTGGAAGGGGTTTTAAATGTTTTCTCGCTCCCTCTCCCCCTCCCCCAGATCTCTCATTCCTCCCTCGATCCAAGACCTTCCCCTCCTTCTCCAGCTCCTTTTGATTAATAGATCCATGCGGCTAACGGCCTGACATATGGTGTGCGAAGCAGCTTGAGATAGTACCTTAGGCATCCCCTACGGCCATTAACATATTAGGGGCTTATGTGCACTCAGACAGCCAGACCTCATTGAGAGCCAGCATTTGCAGAAAGGCTGCACCCCAGAGCTGTTTGATAGAGAGTTTCAATAATGTACCACTCTTCCACTTTAGGGGACTGGCTTCTGGTGCTGAAACACTGAGACTGAATTGAATGAAATTTAGAAATAAGATTCAGTTACATTCAGCAACAATGGGGGGGGGGTGACCAAACCACTGTGCTTACATCTGTTTGTATATGGATCTGCACGTGGAGGCTCTGCTTCAAGCTCATAGACAGCCACCGCTCCTCAGCATCACATCAGCAAACAGCTAACGTCAGCTGCATGGATTTATTTTGTTTAAAGATTTATTTTGCTTAAAGTCTTCTTTATACCCAGAATGTAGCAGTAACGTACCAGTACAGTTACTGACAGATATTTTTCTAAAGCAAAACCCAAACCGCATAATTTAAAGGGAGACTTTATTCTGAATCTTGTGGCTTGATATTTTTTTTTCCTAGTAGAAGAAATCAAATGCAGTTTACATCTGTAGCATTTAAAAAGAAAATCGGGAAGAAAAATAATGAAAATTTAACTTTAAAGAGTGTGTTTGTATTTTAAAATATATTGGTAAATAAAATCCTTAGAGAGATGATGGCCCATCTTCCTAAGCAAAATATCAAAGTTTACTAACAAACCAAAAGTCTTGACAACAAGGAATATATGTCCGAAATATATATATATATATATATATATATATATATATATATATATATATATATGGCGCGAGAGATAATGTAAAAAAAAAATCAAAAGCTCCATCTCATTCCGAGCTTACTTGATTTACTTTAACCTCAGAACTGAAGCTTGAAATTCGCTTTGCCCACGTTCTCGGCCCTTCCAGCCTCCCGCTGAGAAGCCACTGCGCCCCCTTTGAACTATATTCTGGCTGTTTGCTTGGCAAATAAATACTGTTCCGCCCTATTAAACCTTTTAGGTAGTTTTCATCTCTGGATTCCTCAAATACAGAGCTAATAAGGCGACGCTTTGAAGCTGTTTTACTTTCAAACTATAGCCCTGAGGCGTTAAAACCCACAAAAGGTAAGTGAGAAGTAAACTGCCAGGAGCGAGGCTGTGCCCTTCCCTTCAAAACTGCTGGGACTCTAGCCGGAACAGTCCGGGTTTCAGTGCAGAACCGGGTTTCAATTGGAAGCCCCCGGGAGTTTTATTCGTGTGCCACTTTACCAAAGAAGTCAAGAGAGAAGAGAGGTTTAAGTTTAAAAGCCTGGGAATTTCTTGGAAAAAGGTAGAGAAGGGTTGGCCAAAATAGGTTTCCCTAAGTAGACGCTGGCAAACAAGTGTCAGATGGAAGGTAAAGGTTAGGAGTTAGCTGTCAGGGAGCTCAAGAAACCAGTAATAGAACTTCTTCAAGAGGCGTGGCAGTGTGCGCCAAGAGATTGCTGGCCGAGCTTAAACTCACTTGGAACCTACACATTAAGATTACCCTTTCTGAAGACTCTATTAACGTACAGTTTGTTCCCTGCTTTCCCAGTCCCAGGATAGCTCCCGCCCCCGCCCCTCTGCACCCAACACCCAACATGAGCTTTTTTTTTTTTTTTTTTTTTTAGTTTAGTTTAATGTAGGCAAACAAAACAACCAAAACATATTCGGTTTTAGTGAAAACGGATGAAAAGCGCTTGCCGCTGAAAGGCTACACATTTTAAGTAGATTTGACAAGAAAGATAAGCCTGATCCGAACACCTCTGTACCAAGTCAAAGGAACCCTACCTACCTGCCTTTTCAATTCCTACATTTCCATTGCTAAAACAGAATGCATTTTAAGATTCTGCAGAGCCCAGGACGCGAGCTCCCAAACCAAAGCGCCTCAGAGCCCTCTTCACATTTAGCTTCTCTTTCTTTTTCTTTCTTTCATAGCAACGATTTGATAAAGTCGCAGAGATGATCAAAATTAACATAAATCATTATTAGTTATTAGGATTTGCTCTAAATTACACTGTGAATATCGCACCAGCCCCATCTGCCGCCCCTGCTCTCTCAGCAATAGATTGCAGATAAAATAAATGTCCTTACCCCATTAGAAGGTTCCTGTCTCTGTAGCCAAAAGCCAAACAAAAGCAATAAATACCAGGCTTTTTCTCTCACTATTCAGCTGCGACTCTTCTCATCAGCCCTTCCTCTGGAAAAGCTCAATAGCTGCCTGAAAATATTGCATTTTATATCACCAAAGGGCGATTAATATTGCATTAACTGTATTTAACATTTTTAAGCGCGAGTAATCTACAATGAGTTACTTTCTGTTAGTAAGTACGGGGGCATCAGAACTCCTGCAGACCACTTAAGATAGCCTTGTGAACGTATTATTTATCTCACACGTTGTATTTTTTTTTTTTAATAATGTAAGGGTGTGCCGCGCGATGTTTGAAGTAGAAGAAGTCGTGCTAATGGTCTGCTGAAAGTATTCTGACACTGTCTGGAGACGGCCAGGTCTCTGCCTTCATTAAATGTTTATTGTCAACACTTGGCAGGGGCGGGAGGGAGAGAAGAGACCTGTGCAAGTGATTTTCCGCGGTTGGAAATTGTCAACGTTTTGTTTTATTCCGATTCTCGTCTATAGAAGTTTGTATACATTGTGCTGTGCTGAAGCTAGGCGTCGGAGTTATTAAACAAACTTATGCTTGCAACTCGTTTTACTCGATAAATGCGCGATCTCTTTCCTCTCCATCCACCCTCTTTGCCAAGTCTTCATCAAGCTCTCTGCCAGTCCCTTCCGCTTCCCTTCACCCCTTCACTTTGTTCCTAGTCATCTCCCTCAGAGCAGACTGGGACGCTCTTCCCCATTCCACCTGGGAATCTGAGGGAGAACAAGAGGGCTTTGCAGCACCCCAATCCTTTCCGCCCAGATAGAAATCCTCTCTAGTTTAATCAGTTCGCAAGGTATTGCATCTTAACAACAAAGCAAAAGCCTGGGTCGTTTTCATCCAATTCTTTTTAAAATAAACAAAATATTAAAATAAAAAATAAAATTAAACCTGCAAAACCAAATTTGAAACTTCTGCATTCGATTACTGACTTTTGACTTAGGCAAGTTGGAATGTAAAAAGAGAATTTTTAACTAATATGAGATTTGCGTCTTCTTCCCTTTTCACTCAAACTGATCTCAAAGGCCCTTAGGAGAGGGACTCGACCTCTGACAGCGCCTAATTTTTGAAACCGGGAACTGCAGCTGACTCCCCCAAGGGTCCTAGGCGCGCTCAGTGCGCATGTGCGGGCTCTGCTCCCTCCCCCGCCACGCTCCACGCACTCCGAGTCCACCCGGGCTCGCCCCCCCCCCCCACCGCAGTCTGCGCTGGGTGGCTACCAGTGCGCACGCGCGCGGGATGCCCTAGCCTTGGGCTCTTAACCCGCTCGCTTCCTCCCTCGCCTAGCTGTATGCTGCCCCTGACCGGGAAAATGCTGGTTGTCTGGCGACCAGGAACCTAGGGGCAAGGGGTCCCCAGCAAGAAGCTCGGGCGTGTGTGTTGGGGGGAGGCGGGGAGGCGGTGTATACCCCTGGTAGCTGAAAATACGACTCACTTACTCTAGTTTGGGCCTGCACACGCCAACCTCCCTCCCTGTCACGAAAAGTTAAGGCGGGTGGGGTGGGTGGGTTGCAAAAGGGCGGCTGCGGGGAGCGGGGAGCCCGCGAGCTGCTCCGGTAGTCACACAGAGTCGGAGGAGTGCTCGGCCAGCCAGCGCCACCCTCCGCAGCCTGCGGGTTTCAAGGATGGAGTCACCCAGGGCTGTTTCCCATCAAGCTGACTTGACAACAATTAAGAAAGTTTTTAATTAGCTTCTTGTTATCATTCATTTTATTAATTTCCAGAACTCTCAGTCCATGAATTATTCAGAGGGCAAGGCAACCCGAGTGGGGTGGCCGCGCGTCCGCGTCGCACGTGCCCAGCTGAACCGCGGCCGCGTTGAGCACTTGAAGTCGCACAGGCGCGAAGGTTTGATCAAATATTAAATAACGTAATTATTGCGACAAGGCTTATCTCGCAGGTGAAAGAGAGGGCCCCGCCAGAATTTGATTTCGGCTGCTTTGGTTTTGTTTTGTTTTTTTAATCAATTAAACTGGTAGCCTCCTTTAAAACAGCCCACGAGGATTGTGTGGCTCCTCTGCTGTAACTAAAACTGTTGTAGCGTTGATGGCGAGGGCAGACCATTATCTAATATAATTGTGGCTGTCACTTCCCTTCTGGCCATCAAGACCCTTAGAATAAGGTTGAGGACACCAGTTTTAGCCAGTCAAAGGCTCCTATTTAAACTTGAAGCACCAAATAAGGAAAGTCCACCCACTTGAAAGATTGAATGGGGGATCAGCCCAGGTAACATTCAAGTCCAGAGGCCCAGAAAGCAAAGATGGATCTGAGCCTGGGGCAGGAACGTAATACCAACAGCGTGGATCTGGGCTCCTTGTGAGAGGCTAAATGTAAGAACCAGACCCAAGCAATCTTAGTGTCACAAGAAAGTAAAAACCGATACAATCGCTGCAGTGGGTGCCTACTGTTTATTTAACAGTTTATAACTGAAGTTGAGAATAAGAACACGCATTAGACAAAAATCTATCCAGAAGCTAGCTGATGGATGCTGGGGACATCCTTTCTTAGACCTACAGAAAAAGCAGAATCCGGTGAAGAGTTCAGAAAGCAGTTTTAAGAGGAAGGTAGCATTTCTGTGGCGAGTGCACTCAACGCGTATTTTTCTTTTTCCCTTTCTTATTCTGCTCTTGTGTGTCTAAAGAGTCTAACACAAAATCAGAGCCCATTTCCCCTACCTTCTGAAACGTGTGTTCTTTAGAGGAGTTCAGACTCACACATTTTATTTCCACAAATTAGCAGATGTGGGAGGAAATTCGTTTTGCATTATTTTCCTAACCTTCTGAACCAGAGAACTTGAAACAGCCAAACCACCACAGATCAGCAAATCATTGACTTCTTTTGAGGAGTTTCCTTTTAACATTTTCTGTGAGTTGACAGCTAAAGGGGTCTTACACAAGCTCTCTCAGTCCTTCCTGGCCTGAACACATCCACTCACTAGAAAGCAAAACTTTCTTTTTAATTTTTGCACAGTTTCCTACTACATAAAATAGGAAACCCTGCAAAGCGATGCGTTTTCATGATGTTTTATTAACATAATAGTCTTTTTTTCTTTGTAGTGGGCAAGGATTTACTTAATACAAAACAAATGCTTAAATTCTTAATACATACATTATCCATTATTATATAATACAAATGTATTTGCCTGCAACATTTCTGTTTGAGCAGATTATTAGAAAAACAACCTTTGTAAATCTTTTTATTTGTTCATTCCTGGATCTCCAACAATGAAATCTGGTCATACTTTTCTATAAAATAATGTGTTCTTTTACAAATGTATTTTATTAGAAACTCTGATGATATCTCAAGTCAATAACAGAAACAAATCAATTTTGATGGAAGAGATCTACTTTTAAAAATACCTCTAGTGCTTTTTAAAATATTAACAACTGTTTTAAAATCACACATTTTAAAATGTACTACTCTTTTCTGAACACTTTTCTTTCACAGATATGCCGGTGAAGTTAGAAAGATTTAGCTAAAATAGGATGACTTCAGAGGATATAGTCCCAACTATTAAGAAAGTTTGTACATTTGGCATTTGATCTAGTTCCAGGTCACCAAAAAAAAAAAAAAAAAAAAAAAAAACAAAAAAAAAAAAAAAAAAAAAAAAAAAAAAAAAAAAGAAAGAAAGAAAAAGAAAGAAAGAAAAAGAAAATCTCTTGTCAATCTGAAGTAATAGGTGGTATGCAAAATGTTCTAAATGAAGTGAAGCATTTGACAAGTTATTGGGGCAGATCAAAGGATACTTTTATAATTTATTAACTGCCAACGAAAAGTCGTTTAGTTACAACATTTTTAGATATGTTTTAGAGTAGAACAGCACTTCCAAACCCCTAGGCCTGAGTCCCTGACCTTCAACTTAAATGCTTTGCAGGTGCCTGGTTTTTTTTACAGCTTTCCATCACCACTCTGAACCCAGCGACTTAAGAGCTTCTGCAGATAAAATTAAAACTTTGATAAAATGGACAATTCACCTTTCTCGGAGCAACAGTTCCTATGACTTATCTGAAACTGAATTCTCATTCAGGAAAACAAAACAAAAACAACTAAATCTCATCCTTTCACTCCTGCTGACTCCCCTGCCTCCTCCTCTTGCTTGATTTTAACATTTGATTGAGGCTTTCTGTTTGGTGTGGGTTTTTTGTTTTGTTTTGTTTTGTCTCATTTGTTGACAGGCTCTACCAGGACTTGGCTCAATGTAAACACAAAAATGCATCCAGATCATAAAACTGCTCTTCTTTCAGTCATGTTTTATTTGGAAGTGGACTGGGACACATCTCCCTGGTGTATGTTGGCGCACAGAAATGGTTCTGATGGGGTGGGGTGGGGTGGGGTGGGGGTGGGGGCAAGAGAGCAAAGATGTAACCAAGGAGAAAGCTCTGCAGACACAACAAGGACAGGAGGATCAGTCCGTGAGACATTTCAGGATTAACACCGGCAGTTTGTAACCACTGTGTGTGGGCCTGTGCATGAAAGAAAATATTTACAATAATGTTGTGTTTTCAGTGGAGACAGGCAGTAGACTGTGAAATCACACTATCCACAAAAATGGTCTACCAGAAAGCTAGCCCAGTTTAGTGCTCAGTTTCAAATGCATAGAATGTTTTGTGCTGCAAACAATGACATACAACATAATTAAATAAACAACAAAGCCTACCCAGAGTGAGACCTAATCTTATTTCTTTCTGCACCTTTCGAACCATGCATGATTTCAGTCTTGTTAAACAGTGTTTCCCCCATCATCTCTTCACCTTTCATCTTTAGTTGTGGTTAAATGATAGTAACAAACCATCTCCATGTGAGATCCAAACAGTATCTCGTACACAACAAAGCAGGCATTTCACTAAACCACATCTCTCTCTCCTTTTTTCTTTCTCAAACTGTCTTTCTCAAAATTTTTTCCCTTAAAATCCATCAGCAGCTTGGATTATTAGTATGAAATATCATACATGATTTTCTATTTTTGGAAACTCATAGTGCAAATTGAAGTTTTTGTGACTCAACATTTACCCCCAGTAATAAATGACCCTTGAATAACAACAACAAGAACAACAACAACAACAGGGAAACACTGTTTGGCTTCCCCAGGTAAGTGCAGACCTATTTGAAACGAACAAGGTGGGAGGGGCTTTAAATCTTTAAATCTCTTCCTTTCTTCTGGGATTTTAGGTGATTTTTCTTACATGGGACTCCTGCCCCCAAATGAGAGCAGAAACTTCTGAGCTTTTCAACAACTTCACCTTCTCCAAGGGAGGGAGACAGGGACCTAGAAGGGCGAGACGGGCTGTATTCAGTGGAGAGAAGTGGAAAAGGAAGCAAGTTTCTTCCCTAAGATCTCCCACCCTCTCATGCTATCTAACTTAATAAGTGTCTGGGCAGTTTGAATCCGAACTAAAAAACAGAGAGCACTCTAAGGTGACGTTCTATAAGTAGGATGGGAGGGGGAAAAAAAAAAAAACAAAAAACACTTTCAGATAATTTGTTCATGGACTCATGAACAAAATTATAAAAGTAAAACCCTACTGTAGGTATAGTCATTTAATTATCCCAGAATAATTTTTTTTTTCGGAGAACCTAATTTCTGCCTGTTGAGTTCTCATTGCCTAAAGACCCTCACCTGACCAAGACCACAAGACTGAGGCCATTGGCTCCTGGAAAATGAAGATTCGGTGTGAATGACCAGACAGCCTCCCCAAGCACATGTAAGCTGAGCTCCAGCTGCTGAGCTGAAGCCAAGCCTTGGAGTCTCTTTGGAAAAGAGGGAATAAACCAAAGAGGGTGCAGGCGGGAGACTTTAGAAGGGAAAGAACTTGCTTCCTGCCCCCGAAGCGCAAGGTGCAGGCTGTTAGGTTTTCCTATGACTCACTTGTGCTTGGGAAGTTGGGGCTGTGGTAGTAATGGTACAGCTGCTTTCTCTTCCTTGGGGGTAAAGCTGCAGAATACTGCTCCCAGGAGTTAAAGTTCTAAAGCATCTTTGTCTTCCCCCCCTTTTTATTTGTCTAGGGTTTTAGGTTTTGGTTTTGGTGATGGTTGGTAGTGTCATCTTTGTACTTAGTTCCTTGGCCCCCAGATGATTTTGTAAGTATCTCTGGTCAAGATCCCCAGTTCTTCCCCCACCTTTCCCTCCCACCCTGGTCCCCAGAACCATCCTGCTTCTCGAAAAGCCCCAACTCCAGTCTTTGTGTTTCTTCCCCCCCACGCCCTGCTCACCTAAACGCCCCCCATTCTCTCCTGCCATCCCAAACTTTCTCCACACCCACACCCCTGTTCTCTAGGCTGGGGGACAGCTAGGGCCAGGTGCAGAGTGGGGCTGAGGGAAGGGCAAGAAAAGGAACTCCCCAAATGCAGGCAGGATAACGGACAGTCTAAATGAGGGTAAGTAGGCCAGAGGGAGTCCCAGGAACGCACCCCTCAGCTCCCCAGTGTGCCCCATCCGGCGTCTCACACCCTCCTCAGTAAGTGGCAGAGAATTTCATCCGCTTCTGCTTCTGTCTCTGGTTGCAAAACCACACCCGCACCACGTTCTTTTTGAGGTCCAGTTTCTCGGCGATGGCGGCGATCTTCTCAGACGAGGGCCGGGGTTGTACGGCAAAATAGGCCTCGAGGGAGCGCTTCTCTGGCGCGGCGATGGAAGTCCGCTTGCGCTTCTTCTCGCCGCCGTTGAAGAGCTCGGGCTTGTTCATTTTCTCACGTTGCGCGCCCTCGGCCTCCTCCAGCCACGCCTGCAGAATGGGCTTGAGTGCGATCATGTTGTTGTGCGAGAGCGTGAGCGACTCGAACCTGCAGATGGTGCTCTGGCTGAGCGAGCCCACGCCCGGGATCTTGAGGTTGGCCAGCGCGGAGCCCACGTCGGCCTGCGTCACGCCCAGCTTGATGCGCCGCTGCTTGAAGCGCTCGGCGAACGCCTCGAGCTCGCGCGGGTCCGTGTCCGAGTCGCAGATGGACGCCAGGCCCGCCGCGCCCACCACCGCCGCCGCGGCCGACGCCGCGGCTACCTGCCCCGCCGCCGCCGCCGCCGCTGCCGCCGCCGCGCCGTGGTGCGCCGCCGCGGCCACGAGCCCGGGATGCGGCAGCCCGGACGGCATGTTCATGGCCGCCGCCGCCGCGGGGTGCGACAGGTGGCCCAGGCCGTGCATGTGCGGGTGCGGATGCGCCGAGCCGCCCAAGAGCCCGCCGCCT